>NC_088863.1:37480343-37620925 GCF_032884065.1 Artemia franciscana
ATTCAAGCCAAAAATTAATTTCTTAAAATCATTCCATCCATTCTAAATTGTTCAGTTTTAGACTCTTCAGTTCAGTATTCAACTGTTCATGGAAAGTTCCTCTCAAATTCTCATCCTGGAATAAAATGTCATAGCTTCCTGAAAGGTATTTACTCTTCCTAAATTGCAGCTTTAGATTAATAATAGATACTACTAGATGGTGATCTTTATTTTTGACATCGATAACAGCACTCCTACACCCTAGTATCTTGTAAAAATCCCGCTAGTCTTCGGTTTACAATAGCAGAATCGATAACGTTAGCTGTCTTTCCATCATGTGGATACCATGTTAACTGATGGACCATTTGTGACCAAACACTGTATTGGTTATAACTAGATTGTTATACATACACAATTGCTGCAGTCTCCGACAATTTCTGTTTTCTTTTTCTGCATCAAATTTTACCTAGGCTTGGATAATGTCTATTTCTTAGAACTTAAGCATTAATATCCCCTAATAAACAATACCGCATTTCTACCTGGAACCCTGTCTATCTGTTCCTGATATCACTGATATAGTTACCGTTGTACAGTGGTAATGACAAATTCCATAAATTATATCACTGATATCTCCTTCAGTCAGTTCTCCAGGGGCATACACTACTATGAGTGATACCTGCACTGTTTATTCATAAAACGAGCGACTATTTTTCAAACGAACTTCAAATCGACTTTCGCCAAAAATGTTGTTCACAAGATGTGCAGTTTTGGTTTTGCCTGAAGCTTGATTGCGGTTCGAAAACAGATCTATAAAAGTTCTGGCAGTTCATCCGTTACATCAATAATGAAACTATGACCCACAATTCACCCGGAAAGCATAAGTTCTGCACTTCTCATCTTTTTACCTAGGATCTACTTTTCAATGTTTGCATCATCCCAGAGTGGTTGGAAGAAGGATGAGATGGGGGTCACATAACACCCAGCTGACTTTGCTTTCTTATCATGGCTTTGCTAAATGCCTATTTATATGAAAACTACCTGCAAAACTATATACATCTTGTTTTACCATTTTGGTCAAAGACAGCATAGGGTTTTTTATTGTTTTCTATTTTCCATTTTGTCACTAAGCTTTTCTATATGTGCATGTGCTTTATCGCTTGTTTTGTCTTCTTTGCTGATGTTTGAGGTTGTTCTTTTTCCTCACCTTAGATCTTAGTTCATCCAGAGCCATTGGTGGCGCTTAAGGTGTCGACAAAGCCTCTCAATTCGTCCCGCGTTGATGCTGCAGCGATGACATCATCCCATTCAGGTAGTAGTGAGGTACCAGTCGTCCTCAGATCTCGGTCACATGTTCGTCTCAATGTATTTTTGGGCCGGCCTTGCTTTCTTCTACAGTCCAGCTTCCATTCATAGGTTGTTCGAGGAAGGTGACTCTCTTCCATACGAAGAACATGTCCCAGGCATTGCCACCACCTTCTTTTCATCAACTCAACGACTGAAAGTTGGCCTGTTTTTCTTTGCGTTTCTGCATTTGTAGTTTTTGTTACCAGCTTGTATTCAAAATTCTTCTGAGGCTCATACTTTCAAATGCGGAAATCTGGTTTTCAAGCTGGGTGTTTATTTTCCAACATTCACTTGCGTAAATAAGAATTGAGAGCATATTGCTGTTGAAGAGTCGAAGCTTCAGTCGCATTGAAAATTTGTTACTTCGCCAAATAGGCTTCAATCTATTGAAGGCACCTGTAGCTTGTCCAATTCTACGGTTAATTTCGTTCGAAAACTCTCCATCACAGTCAATCCAGCTACCCAGGTACTTGAACTCCCGGACTTGTTTTAGATCCTTGTTTTTGTAATGGAGAACAAGTGGCGAGCTTGTGACGGTCATGCTTTTCGATTTGTCTATGTTTATCTTTAGCCCGACATTCTCTGCATTCTCGGTGATAGTGTCAAGTAGCTGCTGCAACCGTTTTTTAGACTCTTCGATAAGGAAAACATCGTCCACGAAGTCAAGATCGAACAATTGCTTGTTGTTTACTTTTACCCCGTAGTCCGATGCAAATCTCAGGGTAAAATGCATTATAATTATAAAGAGCATGGGGGAAAGTACACACCCTTGAAGAATACCAGACATGATCTTGAAAAATGTGGTTGTAACGTTTTTGGTCTTTATACAACATTCCGATTCTTCATAAAGAAGAATTATCAAACAGTTCGTGGTAACGAACTGTAGTAAGGAGCGACCCGGCTCAATAGTAACCAAAACTCTAAAAAATTGAATTTTGATATCAATAGCTACATCAAAAGAATCGCATTTTAATGCTGATTTTAAATATATAAGTTTCATCAAGTTTAGTCGTACCCATCAAAAGTTACGAGCCTGAGAAAATTTGCCTTATTTAAGAAAATAGGGAGAAACACCCCCTAAAAGTCGTAGGATCTTAACGAAAATGACACCATCAGATTCAGCGTATCAGAGAACCCTTGAATTGAAGTTTCGAGCTCCTATCTACAAAAATGTGGAATTTTGTATTTTTTGCCAGAAGACAAATCACGGGTGCGTGTTTATTTGTTTGTTTTTTTTTTTGTTTTTTTTTTTCTTTTCCCCAGGGGTCATCGTATCGACCAAGTGGCCCTAGAATGTCGCAAGTGGGCTCATTCTAACGGAAATGAAAAGTTCTAGTGCCCTTTTTAAGTGACCAAAAAAATTGGAGGGCATCTAGGCCCCTCCCACGCTCATTTTTTTTCCCAAAGTCAACGGATCAAAATTTTGAGATAGCCATTTTGTTCGGCATAGTCTATAACCATAATAACTATGTCTTTGGGGATGACTTACTCCCCCATAATCCCTGGGGGAGGGGCTGCAAGTTACAAACTTTGACCAGTGTTTACATATAGTAATGGTTATTGGGAAATGTACAGACGTTTTCAGGGGGATTTTATTTTGTTTGGGGGTGGGGCTGAGGAGAGGGGGCTATGTTGGAGGATCTTTCCTTGGAGGAATCTGTTATGGGGGAAGAAAAATTCAATGAAAAGGGCGCAGGGTTCTCTAGCATTACTATAAGAAAACAATGAAAAATAAACATGAAAACGTTTTTTTCAAATGAAAGGAAGAAGTAGCATTGAAACTTAAAACGAACAGAGATAATTACGCATATGAGGGGTTCTAAAAATACTTTAGCATAAAGAGCGAGGTATTTAGGAGGAGATAAATACCTTGCTCTTTATGCTAAAGTATTTTTAGTAATTTCAACTATTTATTCTACGGCCTTTCTGATTCAGGGGTCATTCTTAAAGAATTGGGACAAAACTTACGATTTAGTGTAAAGAGCGAGGTATTAACGAGGGTACAAACCCCCTCGTATACATAATAAAAATATAAGGTTATGAAAGTTTGTTACGTAAGTTAATTCTTAGGTTACGTGTATTTTTTACTAATAAAAACGTTCATTAAAAATTAAAAGTTCTAGTTGCCTTTTTAAGTAACCGAAAAATTGGAGGGCAACTAGGCCTCCTTCTCCACCCCTTATTTCTCAAAATCGTCTGATCAAAACTAAGAGAAAGCCATTTAGCCAAAAAAAGAATTAATATACAAGTTTCATTTCAATAATTTATGTGCAGAGAGCCAAAACCAAACATGCATTAATTCAAAAACGTTCAGAAATTAAATATAAAAAAAAACTAATTTTTTTAGCTGAAAGTAAGGAGCGACATTAAAACTTAAAACGAACAGAAATTGCTCCGTATATGAAATGGGTTGTCCCCTCCGCAATCCCTCGCTCTTTACGCTGAAGTTTGACTCTGCCACAATTCTACTTTTTAAAACAATTAAAAGCTTTAGCGTAAAGAGCGAGGGATTGCGGAGGGGACAACCCATTTCATATACGGAGTAATTTCTGTTCGTTTTAAGTTTTAATGTCGCTCCTTACTTTCAGCTAAAAAAATTAGTTTTTTTTTTTATTTAATAAAAGTTCTGAACTCCTTCTTCAATTCAGAACTTCTTCTTGGTCAAGACAAAAACCTTCCTTTTCCATCCTTGTTTGCTGCTTCCGTTTTCTTGCCTAAGTCATGATGCAGCTATTAATTGTCTACTAATCTTTCAGGTCTAGAAAATCTTTAGGTTTAAAAGTAAGGTTGTGCACATACTTCAAGCAAGGTTCAACTCCAAAGAGTGAACAAAATACGATTTCTTTTTAGATTTCTCTTAGTGAAGATACAAAATTTGATATTTTTCTGTATGATCTAGGGGGGGGGAATTGCACCTCTTTTTCATCGTGCATATTTCTATAAGAAACTAGTAGCTGGTGGGGACGCTTCACCCCCCCCCCCAAGCCCCGCCGCGCGTAAGTCGTTACGTGCCATATTACTTACGCGCCATTGTAGTTTTGTCACTGTGTCCCACCTGTGAATATAGATATATATATATATATATATATATATATATATATATATATATATATATATATATATATATATATATATATATATATATATATATATATATATATATATATACTAGCTGTTGGGGTGGCGCTTCGCGCCACCCCAACACCTAGTTGGTGGGGGCGCTTCGCGCCCCCCCCAAGCCCCCCCGCGCACGTAAGTCGTTACGCGCCATATTAGCTGTGTCCCTATGTCCCACCTGTGAATATATATATATATATATATATATATATATATGTTTTTAACTACGTAAAACTTGCGAATATACAACATTCTTTGCTGTCCCATTGTCTGTGCATATAAATAGATTGTCAGGTTTACCGACTCTTGAACATGCAACATATAATGGTCCATGGGAAAACAATCCGTATTCAGATCTATACCTCATGATTCTAATGATTGCCGTTGAGCTTTGTTGATGGTGATTGCTAATCGACCATTCCCTGAGTCGCCATCGTCATTTATATATCCCCCTGTGCACCCCGGCGTCCCCTTTGTAGTTATGTCCCTGTGTCCCGGTCGTCGTCATTTATACTCCCTGTGCCCCGGTGCTTTGTTGATTGCTAATCGAACATTCCTTTTGTCCCGGTCGCTTTCTCTTTGAGTGTCGTCATTTATTTAGATTGTCAGGTTTATCGACTCTTGAACATGCAACATATAATTGTCCATGGGAAAAACAATCCATATTCAGATCTATACCTCATGATTCTAATGATTGCCCTTGAGCTTTGTTGATGGTGATTGCTAATTGAACATTCCCTGTGTCCCGGTCGTCATTTATATTCCCAGTATCCCGGTCGTCATTTGTGTCCCAGTGTTCCCCTTTTAGTTTTTTTTATTGGTTTTGACCTTTTTTAGGTTTTTTAGTTTTTTTCTTTTTTCTTTTTAGTTTTTTTTGAAGTTTTTATCTTTTTAGTTTTTTTATTTTTATTTATATTTTTTTAGTTTTCTTTTTCTCCTTTATTTTTCAGTTTTCTTCCTTTTTTTAGTTTTTTTTTCTTTTTTAGTTCTTTTAGTTTTTACCTTTTTTTAGTTTTTTTTTTAGTTTTTTAGATGAAAATTCTAAGTATTATTCTGAGTTTTTTTCAAATATGGTGGTTGTAAGGTTAGAAATAAGTTATTGAAGATTATGATTATGACTTTTAAAAAAAGGAAGTACCTAGTGAATATAGGAAAACCTTATACAATACTAGCTATTGGTGTGACGCTTCGCGCCCCCCAAGCCCCCCTCATGTGCGCGTAAGTCGTTACGCGTCTAGTTACGCGCGATTGTAATTGTGTCCCTTTGTCCCACCTGTGAATATAGATATATATATATATATATATATATATATATATATATATATATATATATATATATATATATATATATATATATCTATATATATAAAAATAAGTTGTGGATGGATGTGTGGATGGATGTGTCAGGTGACGTCACCTGAAAAAACTGGATTAGGTGACGTCAAAACTGAAAAAACTAAAAAAAGGCAAAAACTACAAAAAAAAACTAAAAACTAATAAAAAAAATAAAAAAGCTAAAAAACTAAAAAAACTATAAAGGTAAAAACCAATAAAAAACTAAAAAAAAAAACTGAAAAAACTAAAAAAAGGCAAAAACTACAAAAAAAAACTAAAAACTAATAAAAAAAGTAAAAAAGCTAAAAAACTAAAAAAACTAAAAAAACTAAAAAAAGGTAAAAAACTAAAAAAAATAAAAAATAAAAAAAAACTAAAAAAAAGGAAAAAACTGAAAAATAAGCTAAAATAAAGGTAAAAACCAATAAAAAACTAAAAAAAAAGGAAAAAACTAATAAATGACGACACTCAAAGAGAAAGCGACCAGGACAAAAGGAATGTTCGATTAGCAATCAACAAAGCACCGGGACACAGGGAGTATAAATGACGACCAGGACATAAGTAAAAAAAAAAACTATCTATATATATAAAAATAAGTTGTCTGTGGATCTGTGGATCGTGGATCAGGTGACGTCACCTGAAAAAACTGGATCAGGTGACGTCAAAACTGAAAAAACTAAAAAAAGGCAAAAACTACAAAAAAAACTAAAAACTAATAAAAAAAATAAAAAAGCTAAAAAACTAAAAAAACTAAAAAAAGGCAAAAACTACAAAAAAAACTAAAAACTAATAAAAAAGCTAAAAAACTAAAAAAACTAAAAAAAAGGCAAAAACTACAAAAAAACTAAAAACTAATAAAAAAAATAAAAAAGCTAAAAAACTAAAAAAACTAAAAAAAGGTAAAAAACTAAAAAATAAATAACGACCGGGACACAGGGACACAACTACAACGGGGACACCGGGGGAAACAGGGGGATATAAATGACGACCGGGACAAAAAAACTAAAAAGAAATAAATAACGACCGGGACACAGGGACACAACTACAACGGGGACACCGGGGGAAACAGGGGGATATAAATGACGACCGGGACAAAAAAACTAAAAAGAAATAAAAACTAAAAACTAATAAAAAAAACTAAAAAATCTAAAAATCTAAATAAGCTAAAAAAGAAAAAATAAGGAAAAAAATAAAGGAGAAAAACAAAACTAAAAAACGAATGTATATACAGACCGGGACACCGGGATACAAATGATGACCGGGACCCGGGACACAGGGAATATAAATGACGACCGGGACACAGGGACACAACTACAACGGGGACACCGGGGGAAACAGGGGGATAACCTGACAATCTATTTATATGCAAAGACAATGGGACAGCAAAGAATGTTGTATATTCGCAAGTTTTACGTAGTTAAAACCATATATATATATATATCTATATTCACAGGTGGGACATAGGGACATAACTACAATGGCGCGTAACTATTATGGCGCGTAACGACTTACGCGCGCGGGGGGGCTTGGGGGGGGCGCGAAGCGCCCCCACCAACTAGGTGTTGGGGTGGCGCGAAGCGCCACCCCAACAGCTAGTATATCTATATATATATAAAAATAAGTTGTCTGTCTGTGGATGTGTGGATGGATGTGTGGATGGATGTGTCAGGTGACGTCACCTGAAAAAACTGGATTAGGTGACGTCAAAACTGAAAAAACTAAAAAAAGGCAAAAACTACAAAAAAAAACTAAAAACTAATAAAAAAAATAAAAAAGCTAAAAAACTAAAAAAACTATAAAGGTAAAAACCAATAAAAAACTAAAAAAAAAACTGAAAAAACTAAAAAAAGGCAAAAACTACAAAAAAAAACTAAAAACTAATAAAAAAAAGTAAAAAAGCTAAAAAACTAAAAAAACTAAAAAAACTAAAAAAAGGTAAAAAACTAAAAAAAATAAAAAATAAAAAAAAACTAAAAAAAAGGAAAAAACTGAAAAATAAGCTAAAATAAAGGTAAAAACCAATAAAAAACTAAAAAAAAAAGGAAAAAACTAATAAATGACGACACTCAAAGAGAAAGCGACCAGGACAAAAAACTAAAAAAAAAGGCAAAAACTACAAAAAAACTAAAAACTAATAAAAAAAATAAAAAAGCTAAAAAACTAAAAAAACTAAAAAAAGGTAAAAAACTAAAAAAACTAAAAACTAAAAAAAAACTAAAAAAGGTAAAAACTAAAAGAACTAAAAAAGAAAAAAATAAATGACGACACTCAAAGAGAAAGCGACCAGGACAAAAGGAATGTTCGATTAGCAATCAACAAAGCACCGGGACACAGGGAGTATAAATGACGACCAGGACACAAGTAAAAAAAAAAATTAACAAAACTAAAAAGAAGGTAAAAACTACAAAAAAACTAAAAAGAAAAAAAAACTAAAAACTAATAAAAAAACTAAAAAATCTAAAAATCTAAATAAACTAAAAAAGAAAAAAAAAGGAAAAAAATAAAGGAGAAAAACAAAACTAAAAAACGAATGTATATACAGACCGGTACACCGGGATACAAATGACGACCGGGACACAGGGAATATAAATAACGACCGGGACACAGGGACACAACTACAACGGGGACACCGGGGGAAACAGGGGGATATAAATGACGACCGGGACAAAAAAACTAAAAAGAAATAAAAACTAAAAACTAATAAAAAAAACTAAAAAATCTAAAAATCTAAATAAGCTAAAAAAGAAAAAAAAAGGAAAAAAATAAAGGAGAAAAACAAAACTAAAAAACGAATGTATATACAGACCGGGACACCGGGATACAAATGATGACCGGGACGCGGGACACAGGGAATATAAATGACGACCGGGACACAGGGACACAACTACAACGGGGACACCGGGGGAAACAGGGGGATAACCTGACAATCTATTTATATGCAAAGACAATGGGACAGCAAAGAATGTTGTATATTCGCAAGTTTTACGTAGTTAAAACCATATATATATATATATATCTATATTCACAGGTGGGACATAGGGACACAACTACAATGGCGCGTAACTATTATGGCGCGTAACGACTTACGCGCGCGGGGGGGCTTGGGGGGGGCGCGAAGCGCCCCCACCAACTAGGTGTTGGGGTGGCGCGAAGCGCCACCCCAACAGCTAGTATATATATATATATATATATATATATAAATATATATATATATATATATCTATATATATAAAAATAAGTTGTCTGTCTGTCTGTGGATGTGTGGATGGATGTGTCAGGTGACGTCACCTGAAAAAACTGGATCAGGTGACGTCAAAACTGAAAAAACTAAAAAAAGGCAAAAACTACAAAAAAAACTAAAAACTAATAAAAAAAATAAAAAAGCTAAAAAACTAAAAAAACTATAAAGGTAAAAACCAATAAAAAACTAAAAAAAAAACTGAAAAAACTAAAAAAAGGCAAAAACTACAAAAAAAAACTAAAAACTAATAAAAAAAAGTAAAAAAGCTAAAAAACTAAAAAAACTAAAAAAAAACTAAAAAAAGGTAAAAAACTAAAAAAAATAAAAAATAAAAAAAAACTGAAAAAAAAGGAAAAAACTGAAAAATAAGCTAAAATAAAGGTAAAAACCAATAAAAAACTAAAAAAAAAAAAGGAAAAAACTAATAAATGACGACACTCAAAGAGAAAGCGACCAGGACAAAAGGAATGTTCGATTAGCAATCAACAAAGCACAGGGACACAGGGAGTATAAATGACGACCAGGACATAAGTAAAAAAAAAACTATCTATATATATAAAAATAAGTTGTCTGTGGATCGTGGATCAGGTGACGTCACCTGAAAAAACTGGATCAGGTGACGTCAAAACTGAAAAAACTAAAAAAAGGCAAAAACTACAAAAAAAACTAAAAACTAATAAAAAAAATAAAAAAGCTAAAAAACTAAAAAAACTAAAAAAAGGCAAAAACTACAAAAAAAACTAAAAACTAATAAAAAAGCTAAAAAACTAAAAAAACTAAAAAAAAGGCAAAAACTGCAAAAAAAACTAAAAACTAATAAAAAAAAATAAAAAAGCTAAAAAACTAAAAAAACTAAAAAAAAGGTAAAAAACTAAAAAAACTAAAAACTAAAAACAACTAAACAAAAGGAAAAAACTGAAAAATAAGCTAAAAAAAAGGTAAAAACCAATAAAAAACTAAAAAAAAACTGAAAAAACTAAAAAAGGCAAAAACTACAAAAAAACTAAAAAACTAATAAAAAAAGTAAAAAAGCTAAAAAACTAAAAAAAACTGAAAAAACTAAAAAAACTAAAAAAAGGTAAAAAACTAAAAAAAAAAATAAAAAAAAACTAAAAAAAAGGAAAAAACTGAAAAATAAGCTAACATAAAGGTAAAAACCAATAAAAAACTAAAAAGAAAAAAAGGAAAAAACTAAAAAAAATTTTCATCTAAAAAACTAAAAAAAAACTAAAAAAGGTAAAAACTAAAAGAACTAAAAACCGGGACACAGGGACACAACTACAACGGGGACACCGGGGGAAACAGGGGGATATAAATGACGACCGGGACAAAAAAACTAAAAAGAAAAAAACAAACTAAAAACTAATAAAAAAACTAAAAAATCTAAAAATCTAAATAACCTAAAAAAGAAAAAAAAGGAAAAAAATAAAGGAGAAAAACAAAACTAAAAAACGAATGTATATACAGACCGGGACACCGGGATACAAATGACGACCGGGACACAGGGAATATAAATGACGACCGGGACACAACTACAACGGGGACACCGGGGGAAACAGGGGGATGTAAATGACGACCGGGACACCGGGACATGGAATGGTCGATTAGCAATAACCATCAACAAAGCTCAAGGGCAATCATTAGAATCATGAGGTATAGATCTGAATACAGATTGTTTTCCCATGGACCATTATATGTTGCATGTTCAAGAGTCGGTAAACCTGACAATCTATTTATATGCAAAGACAATGGGACAGCAAAGAATGTTGTATATTCGCAAGTTTTACGTAGTTAAAACCATATATATATATCTATCTATATTCACAGGTGGGACATAGGGACACAACTACAATGGCGCGTAACTATTATGGCGCGTAACGACTTACGCGCGCGGGGGGGCTTGGGGGGGGCGCGAAGCGCCCCCACCAACTAGGTGTTGGGGTGGCGCGAAGCGCCACCCCAACAGCTAGTATATATATATATATATATATATATATATATATGTTTTTAACTACGTATAACTTGCGAATATACCACATTCTTCGCTGTCCCATTGTCTGTGCATATAAATAGAATGTCAGGTTTATCGACTCTTGAACATGCAACATATAACTGTCCATGGGAAAAACAATCCGTATTCAGATCTATACAGCATTTTTTTAATGATTGCCCTTGAGCTTTGTTGATGGTGATTGCTAATCGAATATTCCCTGTGCATCGTCAAAGCAAAAATGACGACAACTAATTTCATGACGTCAGCCAACACAGAAACATGACGTCACCTGATCCACAGACAGACAACTTATTTTTATATATATATATATATATATATATATATATATATATATATATATATATATATATATATATATATATATATATATATATATATATATATGTGTGTGTGTGTTTTTAACTACGTAAAACTTGCGAATATTCAAAATTCTTTCCTGTCCCATTGTCTGTGCATATAAATAGATTGTCAGGTTTACCGATTCTTGGACATGCAACATAAAGTGTCCATGCGAAAACAATCCGTATTCAGATCTATACCGCATTTTTCTAATGATTGCCCTTGAGCTTTGTTGATGGTGATTGCTAATCGAATATTCCCTTTGTCCCCGTCGTCATTTATATATCCCTCCTTTGCCCTGCTGGCGTACCTGTTGTAGTTGTGTCCTGGTCGTCGTTTGTGTCCCGGTGTCCCAGTCTGTAACGTCATAAAGTCTTCAATGGCTCTGGTGGTGCAGGCAGTTTGGGAAGTTTAACTTTTCCTGAAGCGCAACAAATTCCCATTGTTTCTCCATTAAATTTCAAGGCTTTGCAATAGGGACAAATTTTAGACGTAGTCCTGATTTGAACACATCTACTCAAGCTATAATCATCGAATGGGCTGTACCTGAATGCCAGGCGATAATTTTGACGTTGCTCTTGTGATTCCTCGGCACGCTCTCTTTTGGAATTATCTCTTTGAGCCGCAAGCCTGTTTTCACGTTGTTCTTGTGCTTTTTCGGCATGATTTTTTCGGTAATTTCTCTTTGAGCCTCCAGCCTGTTTTCACGTTGTTCTTTTGACTCCTTGGCATACTTTCGCGTTGCTCTCGTGGTTCCTCGACACGCCTTCGTTGACGTAAATTCATTCTAAAGCTCAACAATTTCTAATAAACCTCAAAATTTTGGGTTTCTATTTTAAGGTTTTCGAATTACTTTAATCCATTGTCAAAATATATTTAAATATTTGTGCCTGGTAATTGAAATTACCAGGTTTTTACATTTTATACAATTTTTTCCTCGGCACAATTTTTTTGGTAATTTCTCTTTGAACCGCAAGCCTGTTTTCACACTGTTCTTGCGATTCCTCGGCACACTTTCTTTTGGCATTATCTCTTTGAGCTGCAAGCCTGTTTTCACGTTGCTCCTGTGATTCCTTGGCACGCTTTCTTTTGTTACTTTCTCTTTCCTTGCCGCAAACCTGTTTTTGCGTTGCTCTTGTTTGGCATTATCTCTTTGAGCCGCAAGCTTATTTGATTCCTATAATGACGTCATATAAAAACATACAAAATACATACATGACGTCATAATGCTCAATCATTTTGCAATAGGGACAAATTTTTGACATAGTCCCAATTTGAACACATCTACCCAAGCTATAATCATCGACTGGGCTGTACCTGAATACCAGGCGATAATTTTCACGTTGATCTTGTGATTCCTCGGCACGCTTTCTTTTGGCATTATCTCTTAAAGCCGCAAGCCTGTTTTCACGTTGCTCTTGTGATTCCTCGACACGCCTTCCTTTTTAATTTCTCTTTCAGCAGCAAGTCTGGTTTTGGGTTGCTCTCGACACGCCTTCGTTGACGTAAGTTGCACATTCCTAATCTGGCCCTTTCTCTTTGAACCGCAAGCCTGGTTTTGCTTTTTGGTAACATTCTATCTTTTTCAGTGTTTTTCAATTTGTCAATGTTCATTCAACATTGACCCTTGGAAAAATCTTTACGTGCCAAGCATGCTAAAGCTCTAAAGCTATTGTCAAAATATATTGAAATATTTGTGCAATTCCCATTTTTTTACATTTAAACAATTCAATAAAATTGAAAGAGCCTCAATTTCTTTGAATACTTATTATTCAAAAGTTTTTTCATTTTTTATTTTGTTTCTTTTTTAGTTTTTTTTTAGTTTTTATTTGTTCTTTCTTTTTCTTTAGTTTTTGCCTTTTTTATCTTTTATTCTTTTTTTTATCTTTTAGTTTTAATTAGGTTTTATTTTTTTAGTTTTTTCTTTTTTAGTTTTTTCTTTTTAGTTTTTTTCTTTTTTTCTTTTTTTTAGTTTTTGATTTTTTAGTCTTTTAGTTTTTGTTTTTTAATCTTTTTTCTTTTTTTCTTTTTCCTTTTTTAGATTTTGATGTTTTTTCAGTTTTTCGGTTATTTTAGTTTTATTTTTTTAGTTTCTTCTTTTTTTTTAATTTGTATTCTTTTTTAGTTTTTTCTTCTTTGTTTAGTTTTTGATTTTTTTTTTTAGTTTTTTAAGTTTTTTCTGTTTATGTTTTTTCTTTTTTTAGTTTTTTCTTTTTTTTAGTTTTTTTCTATTCTTTTAGTTTTTTTAGCTTTATATATATATATATATATATATATATATATATATATATATATATATATATATATATATATATATATATATATATATATATATATATATATATATATATATATATATATATATATATATATATATGTATCTATATATGTTTTCTCTTCTTTTTTTATTTTTTCTTTTTTAGTTTTTTCTTTTTTTTTCGCTTTTTATTTTTTTAGCTTTTTTTCTTTTTAGTTTTTTGCCTTTTTTTATTTTTTTAAATTTTTTAGGTTTTTTCTTTTTTTAATTTTTTTCTTTTTTTCAGTTTTTCCTTTTTAGATTTTTTTTTGTTTTTTACCTTTTTTTCTCTTTTCAGTTTTCTTTTTTTCTTTATTTTTCAGACGTCATATGCAAACCCTCGACACAAAAATACGTACAACTTATTTTTATATACATAGATAGTGTAACAGACGGACATATAACTTATATATATATACTAGCTGTTGGGGTGGCGCTTCGCGCCACCCCAACACCTAGTTGGTGGGGGCGCTTCGCGCCCCCCCCCAAGCCCCCCCGCGCGCGTAAGTCGTTACGCGCCATATTAGTTAGGCGCCATATTAGTTACGCGCCATTGTAGTTGTGTCCCTATGTCCCACCTGTGAATATAGATATATATATATATATATATATATATATATATATATATATATATATATATATATATATATATATATATATATATATATATATATATATATATATATATATATATATATATATATATATATATATATATATATATATATATATATATATATATATATATATATATATATATATATATATATATATATATATATATGTTTTTAACTACGTAAAACTTGCGAATATACAACATTCTTTGCTGTCCCATTGTCTGTGCATATAAATAGATTTTCAGGTTTACCGACTCTTGAACATGCAACATATAATGGTCCATGGGAAAACAATCCGTATTCAGATCTATACCTCATGATTTTCGCTTTTTTCTTTTTTTTTCGCTTTTTATTTTTTTAGCTTTTTTTCTTTTTAGTTTTTTGCCTTTTTTTATTTTTTTAAATTTTTTAGGTTTTTTCTTTTTTTAATTTTATTCTTTTTTTCAGTTTTTCCTTTTTAGATTTTTTTTGTTTTTTACCTTTTTTTCTCTTTTCAGTTTTCTTTTTTTCTTTATTTTTCAGACGTCATATGCAAACCCTCGACACAAAAATACGTACAACTTATTTTTATATACATAGATAGTGTAACAGACGGACATATAACTTATATATATATACTAGCTGTTGGGGTGGCGCTTCGCGCCACCCCAACACCTAGTTGGTGGGGGCGCTTCGCGCCCCCCCCCAAGCCCCCCCGCGCGCGTAAGTCGTTACGCGCCATATTAGTTAGGCGCCATATTAGTTACGCGCCATTGTAGTTGTGTCCCTATGTCCCACCTGTGAATATAGATATATATATATATATATATATATATATATATATATATATATATATATATATATATATATATATATATATATATATATATATATATATATATATATATATATATATATATGTTTTTAACTACGTAAAACTTGCGAATATACAACATTCTTTGCTGTCCCATTGTCTGTGCATATAAATAGATTTTCAGGTTTACCGACTCTTGAACATGCAACATATAATGGTCCATGGGAAAACAATCCGTATTCAGATCTATACCTCATGATTCTAATGATTGCCCTTGAGCTTTGTTGATGGTGATTGCTAATCGACCATTCCCTGAGTCGCCATCGTCATTTATATATCCCCCTGTGCACCCCGGCGTCCCCTTTGTAGTTATGTCCCTGTGTCCCGGTTGTCATTTATATTCCCTGTGTCCCGGTCGTCATTTGTGTCCCGGTGTTCCAGTCTGTGATTTCTCTTTGAGTGTCCCGGGCGTCATTTATATTCCTTGTGTCCCGGTTGTCATTTATATCCCCCTGTGCCCCCCGGCGTCCCCATTGTAGTTGTCTCCCTGTGTCCCGGTCGTCATTTATATTCCCTGTGTCCCGGTCGTCATTTGTATCCCGGTGTCCCGGTCTGTATATACATTCGTTTTTTAGTTTTGTTTTTCTCCTTTATTGTTTTCCTTTTTTCTTTTTTTTTCTTTTTTAGTTTATTTAGATTTTTAGATTTTTTAGTTTTTTTATTAGTTTTTAGTTTTTTTGTAGTTTTTACCATTTTTTTAGTTTTTTTAGTTTTTTTTTTTTTACTTATGTCCTGGTCGTCATTTATACTCGCTGTGTCCCGGTCGTCATTTGTGTCTCGGTGCTTTGTTGATTGCTAATTTATATTATATTTTTTATTTATATTTTTTATATTTATTAATATTTTTTAGTTTTCTTTTTCTCTTATTTTTCAGTTTTTTCAGTTTTTTTTTAGTTTTTAGTTTTTTACCTTTTTTTAGTTTATTTTTAGTTTTTTAGCTTTTTTAGTTTTTTTTCTTTTCAGTTTTTTTTGTAGTTTTTACCTTTTTTAGTTTTTTTTCTTCTTTTGTATTAGTGTGAAATAATTCAGACGTCATATGCGGACAAACACGACGTCACTCGACAGACTGACAGACAGACATAACCCACAAACAACTTATTTTTATATATATTTATTCATATTTTTTTAGTTTTCTTTTTCTCTTTTATTTTTCAGTTTTTTCCTTTTTTTTAGTTTTTTTCTTTTTTAGTTTTTAGTTTTTTTAGTTTTTTACCTTTTTTTAGTTTTTTTTAGTTTTTTTAGTTTTTTAGCTTTTTTAGTTTTTTTATTAGTTTTTATTTTTTTGTATTTTGTGCTTTTTTCTATTTTTTTCAGTTTTTTTTAGTTATTAGATTTTTACCTTTTTTTTAGTTTTTTTTTAGTTTTTTAGCTTTTTTAGTTTTTTTTTTCTTTTTAGTTTTTTTTGTAGTTTTTACCTTTTTTAGTTTTTTTCTTCTTTTGTATTAGTGTGAAATAATTCAGACGTCATATGCGGACAAACATGACGTCACCTGATCCATCCACAGATCCACACACAGACAACTTATTTTTATATACAGTTTTTTCCTTTTTTTTTAGTTTTTTTCTTTTTTAGTTTTTAGTTTTTTTTAGTTTTTTACCTTTTTTTAGTTTTTTTTTCGTTTTTTTAGTTTTTTAGCTTTTTTAGTTTTTTTATTAGTTTTTATTTTTTTTGTATTTTGTGCCTTTTTCTATTTTTTTCAGTTTTTTTTTAGTTATTAGATTTTTACCTTTTTTTAGTTTTTTTTAGTTTTTTAGCTTTTTTAGTTTTTTTTTTCTTTTTAGTTTTTTTTTTGTAGTTTTTACCTTTTTTAGTTTTTTTCTTCTTTTGTATTAGTGTGAAATAATTCAGACGTCATATGCGGACAAACATGACGTCACCTGATCCATCCACAGATCCACACACAGACAACTTATTTTTATATATATAGATATATATATATATATATATATATATATATATATATATATATATATATATATATATATATATATATATATATATATATATATATATATATATATATATATATATATATATACATATATATATAAGTCTCAACAAAATGTAGCACCAATTTGTATTTAAGTATTTCTGTCACTCTTTCACGAATCGCTAATTTTCTAGGGAGGGGGTGTTACACTGGGTAAGTAAAGCAATATTATATTACAATACTACTACTATAAAATATAAAGAAGTTCTAGATAAGGAACTTTTGTCATTTTGTGAAGTCTTTGAATTAGGTAAATGAGATTTTAAAAATCAAACAGTACTTGGTAACGAACTGCAAGTAAGGACCGATGCCGCTCAATATTAAACTTAACTATAAGAAACAGAGTTTTTATAAATCTTATAAACACACTGTCAGATTCAGGATATTAGAGAACCATTCTCGGAAATCAAAAGTTGTAGTCCCCTTTTTAAGTGACCAAACAGATTGTACGGCAACTACCACCTCCCACGCCCTCCTTTTCGCCAGTGTCGTCTGATCAAAGTTTGAGATATCCATTTTGTTCAGCATGGTTTACTTGAAAAGATTCAATAACTATGCCTTCGGGTATAACATGACTCCCAACAGTCCCTGGGGAAAGGGCCGTAAGTTATAAAATTTTTCCATTGTGTATGTATAATATTTTTTTTACTGGTAATTATGCAAAAGTTTTTTGGGGGGTGGGGAATTATCAGCTTTAGCGATTTCCCTGGGTAGATTTTCCGTGGGGAGGGAAGCTTCGTGGGCAAACTTTCCATTAGACACTGGGAGACTTTGCCAAAATTCCTATACGAAGCTATTTTTATTTGTTTTACTCTGTCTTTTCCGACTCAATTTTACATGTGAGGAAGCTCCAGGGAAATTTCAGCGGGGTTAGAATTGTCTAAAGTAAACCAGTTCAAAATAGGGATGAAACTTTTTTATTGGCAGTGAATAGATATCAAATTATTTAACTGGATATTTCGAACACACATACAGTGTTCGTCATCAGCAGTAAAACTAAAAGACATGAATAAAAATAAACAAAATTTATACCTAATAAACTAATTACATATAGTAACTAGTTTATTAATAACTTAATTAATATAGTAATTAATTAACATATAGTAATTAATTTTATATCTATTCACTGTCAATAAAATGGTTTCATCCCTATTTTGAACTGTTTTACTTTCGTCATGGAAAGGCAGTGTGGTCTTCGAAGTTATTTAGAATTGTCTGGAGGATTTTTTGTTGGGGGAGGGTGGAGTTTACTGCAGGCAAAATTCTTCATGGAGGAGTTTTGCAGGAATATTTTCCATGGGGGAGTTCTACAGGAGAAACTCTCCATGGCGGAATTTTCTGTGGGAGTGACTTTCCACTGGGAGTGGAAATTTTCCGGAAAGTTTTTTTGTGAAAATTTTCCAAGGAGGATAGGAGGGGGATTTCCAGCATGATTTGAAGATAAGGTATGAAATTAAATTTTTTTTAAAATAAAAATATACTAAGGAGAATTTTTCAGACGGAATCGTACCCGAGAATTTTTCTGGGGTGGACTTTCAGCGAGGATGGAATTGTCCAGGGGAATTTTCAGAGGGGAGATGTGTTACGTCGCAGGAATTTTACTTAGAAGACTTTCCCATGGAGGGAAGCTGGAATTCTCGAGATTATTTGAAAAATGATAAGAAATTAAATACCAAATAGGTTTTTCAAGGCAGAAGCAACATTAGAACTTAAAACGAAAGAAATTATACCATGAGGGGTTTGGCCCCTCCTCAACACATTGCTCTTTACGCTACAAAGTTTTTTTTTTGTTCTAATTCTTTAAGAACGAATCCTTATACACAAAGGCCATTCAATTAGAATAATTAGCAATTTTAAAATATCTAAAAAGAAACTATTGTAGAGACAGTGGTATTGAGGAGGGGGCTTCGCTCTCATATACGGAATAATTTCTGTTCGTTTCATGTTTAAATTTAGCTCCTTAGTTCCATTTGAAAAAAAAATGTTTTCGTTTTTTATTTAATTAGCCTACTCCTGGACACAGACCCTGCCTTTGAAAATTAAATAAATACATGACCCTAATTTCATTAATGGACTGAGGACTTAAAGCCTACTGAACTATGCTATCAGCTTTAATAGCAAGGGGGGATATTCACCCTTAGAATTTAGAAATATTTTTTCTAGTTTCAAAAAGTTTTTTTTTGTTAGTATTTTCACTTTAAAAAATAAAGGAAATCTCCTCTAGATTTTTAGAAATATCACTTTGTCTTCAGAAAAAAATCAGGAAAAACTCGACCCTTCCTACTATATTTTTGTCAAGTGACACTCCTCAACTATGCAAAGGAATGACAAAATTATTAAAAAAAAAAAAAGCTAGTCCAAATTGTCAATGTTTTAGGCTATATTAGTCTTCAGTTGATAGCAATGATCAGTTGATAGCATGGTTTCTAATGATATGAGCAGTACTGCTTTATACAAATTGCTGCTAATAAATTTGATTTGCCCAGTTTAGAAGCATTTAAGAATAGCAGTAATGGAATTTTTATCCAGAGGCGCCATTTGGAGAGGGGCAGGGGTGGGCAAATGCCCACCCCAGATTTTCCAGGGGGCCAAAGCTTCCACCAAAAAGGGTCCTTTGCCGGTCATAATAATAACACTATTTCCTATTAACCATTGTAAACTTTGAAAGCAGGTTAGATACATAATCTAATTCTCAAGTTCTGTCAAATGCCCGTTTCCTAGATGATTATATTAATATTATAAATTCTGAATATTTGCAGTAATTTCTCTAAGTTGATAGACTAAAATAGGTCAGTTTCTGACCTATCATTCCTTGATGGAATCGTTCCTTGTTATCTTCCAATTGCACTACATAGAAGCAATTAAGGGAGCGACGAAATCGCTGTCTCAGCAACTCCATGCCGTCGCCGTCGACTTGGTTATTTCTCGATCGCGCACCCTGATTCAGGCCACAAGAAGCAAACTCACCGACCTGCGTTCAGATGCTTCATTTGTATCGCTTTTCAAGAAGGCTAAAGAGTTTGCAACAGAACTCGAAATTGAAGTACCTGCTGTGAATGGACCCGCGACTAGACCCTCCTCTGTTGGTCAGAAAGGACGACCTTGAAGAATTCAAAGGATCACCAGGCATCGGAAATAATTTGTGACAACTTTGACCATAGGAAAGAATTTCATCGAATCTGGTAATTGGACTACTACTTTGGTGGATGAAATGAAGCAAGAATACTTAATTTTAAGTATTTTAAATACAAAAATTTTGACCGTCTACTAGTCGAATTTGACAGAAGGCTCACAGATAACTTGCCAGTGCTGAGTACGCTTGAAGCCTTGGATCCAAGCTCAACCAAGTTTATGGACACAGAGCTGCTCAGGCTTTTCTCTTCTCTTTATGGCGACTGGATATCGACAGCATTCTTCTCAAATCTCAAGCTGGTATTGCCAAGCGTTTCTTGCTCAATGAGGAGAAAAAGCCGGAAAACTTCCTAGACATTGGCGACCATCTTCAGGCATTACCAGTGGCTTACCCAGAAGTAATTAAAGTACTTCGTATTGCTGCAACACTTCCTGAGACAACAGCGAGCAATAAGCGTTTGTTTTCTAGCCTAGAAATAGCGAAAAACTACCTGAAGTCTACAACAGGAAATGATCGTATCAGTCACCTCCTTCTGATATTTGCAGAGAAGGATTTAGTAAAATATTTGGACTACAACCAACTTGTTGACGATTTTGCAAAGATGAATGATGGACGGTTACCCTTGTTACCTTGAATGTTTTTATTTTTTTTCTTGTTATTTTTTTCCTTTTTATAAATATATTTGATCTGGACGATTTCTGCCGAAGGGACAATGAGATTTTGGTTACAACCCTCAGCATAACAATGAAGGATACTTTCATCGACGTATTGTTTACTTAAATAAGAAAGTTTCTCGCTGAAGAATGCCAGCCTGTAGTCTGGTTGAATTTTTCACTTTCAGTTTAATCACTTAACCTCGTTGATTGTATTCTTCGTTGTTATAATTAATCTTAGAGGTCAGTGTGGCTGAGTTCCACATTTGGTGACAGTACATTTCCAAGCAACACGGGTGCTGAAAATGCATTTATTCTTAGAATATTCGATCAATGTGCTGCCAAAACCCGGATTTTTCTTACGCGACACAAAGTGAATCGGGAGGGGGGGGGGTCTAGACGGACTTCATGCCCACCCCAAGGTTTGGCCCAAATGGCGCCTCTGTTTTTATCCAGTCTTGCATCAGAGGACAGTGTCAAACTGAAGATTTAATAATGAACCAGCAAGGAGACAATCTTGAGGAATTCGGATTATGAATTCTAAAAATCCCTATAAAATACAGAAGACTTTTTTTCAAAAGAAGGAGGGAATAAAACTAAAAATAATAAAAATTTTGGATTATACTAAAAAATTTCCAATGTACTGAATTCCTCCTGGACCTCTAGATTACGCATTATGCGGTACAGCTGTACCGCGTTGGCAACGCTAACGCTAACATATTAAGTTGCATGTAAATGTGTGAGAGCCACTCCTTGATGTTTACGTTTTTTGCAATTAACCTGGAGCTGACACTTCTGCCGAAGTTAAGTAAAAAAGCTATGATAAATTTCATTGAAATCTCCAGTGACTTGGCCGATGACTATCACAGATCTCTAGTTATAAAAGCGACCAATGTAAGTTATATCCTAAATCTTTATCCGATTACAATGTGAACATGCATAAAATAATGACAATCATTTTCAGGAACTAGTATTCTAAGCATAGTGATCTTATGTCACTATGGCAAATACAGTCACAGAGGAGTGCACCACTCCGTGTCTAAACCCCCAGAGTGTCCGTTTTTTTCTGGCTTTTCTCGTACTTTCCTTTATTTGTTTGTATAAATGCCCTTTTGTGGGGGGGGGGATTTGATGGCCCCAGTTTGTGGCTAGCCGCAGCTCCAAGATAAGTCCCTGTGTACTTGTCTGCCCCATAGAAAATATTTTATTGCTTTGTTTGATTGAAGGGAGGGTCTTCCAAACCCAACCATTTTTGATCGACCCTGAAAAATACTTTTCTCATAGCAAAAACAATAGCAACCTTTCTGTCAGTGATAAGTTTGGCTTTTATCTGAAGTATGCAAATTTTCCTCCGTCCCTAACATTTAAAAATGCAGTGTATGTTGTGAATCTTGTAAGTGTGTCATTTATATTTACTTCTGCGAAATCCAAGTATTTTTTTTATAATATGTGCTCTTTTCGTTAAAAAAAAATGAAAAAAATTATTCTTTCAAGGGTTTTTTGTTATCGAGGCCGTAGCCGCAATAAATTTTCTGTTTCATTTTCACCAGCTTTGTCGTAATTAGTTGGTGTGTACTCAACTAGAACATAGACTCACTATTATTTATTTTTTATTTGTATACAGCCGGCGTGTGTAAACTGTGACGTGATATCCATACCAAGGATGCTTCTATGGATGATTATCAGCAATTCCAAATTAATTAGCTATAGCCAGTTTTTAATGCTTTGCCTGGATCAGCTTGAACAGTTTTTTGACGATAACTACAGGTTCAAGATATAAGTTGTTAATTCAGCTTCTTGACTGTGTCCGTATAAATTAGGTATTATTTCTACTTGTTGAAGAAACAGTCTACATATCTTAGAAACATTAATTTCTACATGTTGCGCATTCTACACATCGCAATATAACAAAGCCAGAATAGTCACACACCCCTGTTAAGAAGGTTTCCTGTTACTACTTTTCTCTTACTAACACAGATAACACATGCGACACAGACGACACTGACGACAAAGACACAAACAGACAACACAGACAAAGACGAAAAAGACACAGAATACAGACGACACAGACACGAACGACACAGACAACAAAGACACAGACGAAACAGACACAGACGACACGTACACAGAAGACACACACACACGTCACTGGACCCAGGCACTCGGCACGTGGCAGGCTTTTATAAATGGGCTCTAATTGTCGCTTGTCTTCCCATCTCAGACAATTTGAGCCTTTTCTTGATGTCATGACGTCGCCACAGGTTCTATATAGCCACCGAGGAAAAAAACAAAAAATGTTTCTTAAAGTTTTGACCTGTTATATCGTTTTGTGGCCAGAAATGTCAATTTACCAGTTTTAAGAAGAAATAGCTTTTTAGCTGATTTCCCTTGTAATCAAAGACAGCTTGAGCCCCTTCTCGATGCCATGCCGTCAAATTATGTTCGATACAACCACCATGGGAAAAAATATAAATTCTTCCTTAAAGTGGTGACATTTTTTGATCGTTTTAGTGGCCAGAAATGTCAATATGCCAGTTAACAAAAAAAATACTTTGTAGCAGATTTCGAAGCCATGCCTCGAATATTGCTTGTATATGTTTTGATTCTCCGTATGTTTCTTTGTTATCAATTTCGTTTTTGACTCTTTGTAAATTGTTGCTGACGGAAATATTATGACTGTATATATTTGTTCTTCATTTTTGTCTATCATCACTTTAGGCATTTTTTCAACACCTTTTATCTGAGCTGCTCGGATTGATCTTGTCACGTTTGATGGTCTAGGATGTTCATTTGTCCTCTAGGCAATATGAAACCACTTAAGTGTCTTTTGTAAATAGACTAATTACACTTGGTATATTATTCTGAGCTTTGTTCCTCTTGTAATGTTGCATGTATCATAAGTATAGAAACTATACGCTCGCTCCTGGGAGGGGGGCGGACAAAATGTAATTTTTTCTCTTGAAATATACTCTTAAATATGACATCAATCATATAATTTTTCTCGTTAACCATACGTTTCTTGGGTAATTTTGCCTACATCATGGACACTGAAAACGATATAACCACTAGTGATGTATATATGACGTATAAACTATTACCGGTACTGAAAATTTCTTTTATATTTGCCTCGTTCTTACCGGAATACCAAACTGATTAAAAAGTATTGTACGACAGATATTAATGGTGTTTTCGAAAAATTATGTGCCAAGCTAGCTACTGAAGCGCCTTATAAGCTAGGGTGTTTTCATTGCCTTACCCGTCTTTTTTCTGTGTGTGATTAATTTTGTTTCTTGTTGTTCTTTGGCTGTTTTGCTTTTGTATTTACTCCACTTAACCTCTGTTTTGTAAAGGGGGTTTATAAATAAATTATTATTATTATTATTATTATTATTATTATTATTATTATTATTATTATTATTATTATTATCTTAGTCTCCCAAGCAACACTCAAGATGTTGCAGATACACTATTCCGATAACCTCGCATCTAGTAAAGTCTTTTGACTTACCTCGATACCTAACCCAGCATAGGTTAAAATTTCCATTAGGGATCATAGTTCAAAAATGTTAGACCAGAGCATAGACCAGAAATATTCCCGTAAATCAAAAGGGTTTAAATTTCAATTTTCGATTCCACTCCACCCCACCTCGCCCTTTCCTTAAGACTAATTCTGTATTCACCTGAAGGATCAATGAGAGTTTTTTTTTTTTTTTGCATTAATTTTCACCCTTTGAGGTATCTGCCCCTCTCTAACAACAAACAATCTGAGAACCTTGCTATAGAGGTTTAAAGCTCCCATCTATAAATGTTTGATGTGTGATCACTCTCCGGATATAAAAAAGGATCATATATCAAAAACGGTCCTAAGATAGGGGCTTATGGGCATCCAGCCACTTTCGAAAAAAGAATACTAGAACTTTCGATTTTTGATCGAACAGGAATCTTCGGAAGTTTCTATGGCCATTAGGAGGAGATTGGGGATGAAGATAGGGCATCCCCCCTCCTATACGGAATAGATTCTGATCATTTTAGAGTTCAATGTTACTCTTAACTTTCATAATAATAGAGTGGATCAGAGACACTCCGTGAAATCAAAACGGACTATATATCAATTTCTTCCTCTACCCCCTTGCCCTTCCTTAAACCTAATTCTGTATTTATCTGAAGCATCAATGTTTAAGTTTCAACTTAACACCCTCAGCCGTTCCCTTTGATATTGCTGATACGCCCTTTCGATAATTATCACGCACATAGTATATTTTAATTGTGTTTTGCATTCCTCTCCGAAGCTGCGGAGTATTTTGCCAACCCGACAGGCATAAACTATTTGACCTTTATACTATTTTGAACAAGATAGCCATTTCAAATTTTGATCGAAAGTTTTTGGAGACAAGGTAGCTAAAATTGCACGGAAGGGGAACTGGCTACCCTTCAACTCTGTTAAAACATCCATCTCAACATGTCCTGAAAATTTCAACTTAATATCATCGGCCGTTCTTAAGATTTTGCCGATACGCCTTTTTGATAAACTGGATTCACATGGTGTGCCTTTAATTTAGTTTAAGATGCCCCTCAAAATCAAAAACTTTCACCTTAATACCCTTGGCCTTTTGGATGCACCCAGGATCAAGACTTCCCCTTTTCCTTATAATAAATCCCGCATGTAAAAAAGGATAAATTGCACAATTTACGATCCTTGCCCCGGGGCTGTGGGGGTATAGCATCCCTGGAGGCATAGCTAATAGATCTTTTGACTAGCTTGAACAAAATGACAGTTGCAATGTGTTGATCATTGTAATGATTGGGAGCATGTAAAAATGCAACGAAGGTGGAGGGTTTGCAGATTTTCCATGGGGGGATTTCCGGGGGGACGCCTAGCACCATTGAGTTATCCATATAAAGGGGGGAGAAAAAAGCTCAAACTTGATTTTATAAAAAAGAGAACATATATTTTAAAATACGAATCTAAAAAAATCTCAGCCTTGAAGTCAGCTATATAGTTTTTCTGTCTTTTTTAAACTGGCACATCGGCATATCTGGTCACAAAAACGATCTGAAAAAGCTACAACTTTAAGGAATTATTTGTGTTTTTCACAGGGTGGTTGTATCGAACCTAAGGTGACTTTATGACATCAAGAAGAGGCTCACATCTTCTGTGCTTAGCAGACAAGTGACAACGAGAATATATATACAAGCTTGCCGTGTAGCCATGCCGGGGTCCGGTGGGAAAGCCGTCGGGCAGCGCTTGGCATGCAGCAGGCTTGTATATATTGATTCTCGTTGTAAGTTGCAGCCTCCAAATGAATCATCTTTGTTTGCTTCTCTTTCCTCAAGAAAATGGATGGCGCCTCGGAGAATACATATAACGTTGAAGGTTCCCAATAGCTTCTCATTTTTATTTTTGACAAGTTCAGATTCTCGCTGTCACTTACAATTTTTGCTACCACGTATCTTCTAACTGCATATTTCTTTGTTCTCACAGTGGCATATCTCCTAACCATATATTTCTCTGTTCTTCATTTTCATTTTTTATCCGTTCCGGCCTCTCGTTGTCGCATGTCTTGTAACAAATATTTCTTTGTTCTTCACTTTTATTTTTGACTCGTTTTATTCTTGCTGCCGTTTATCTTCTAATTGTGTATTTCTTTGTTTTTCGCTTTTGTTTTGACTCGTTGTAATTTTTGTTGACGCAAGTATTCTAACTGTATCTTTCTTCGCTCTTCATTTCTGTTTATTATTAGGCCTACTTCATACATTTTTTCACTACCTTTTACCTTGGCTGCTTGGATTGGTTTTGTCGCATTTGATGGTCTAGGCTATTCATTTGTCCTCTAGGCATTATTAAACTGCTGAAAATGGCTTTTGTAAATAGACTCATTACATTTGGTATTTTGTACTTAGCCATGTCCCTTTTGTAAGATTGCATGCGTCATAGATAAAAAAACGATATCACCCATGGGAGGGAAATGATGGAAATTTTTCTCTTGAAACGTGCTCATAAATATAGTCATTCATATAAAGTTTATCCCAAAATTAAAGCTCTAACGAATTTTCTGAGACTCGCTATCTATCTAGATTGTTTTTGCAGGTCTTTTAACGGATATTTCTTTGTTCTTCACTTCAAATTTTGACTCGCTGTAATTGTCGATGTCGTAAGTATTATAACCGTATGTATCTTTGTTATTCATTGTACCATTATAAGCCTGCATGGCTACGCGGTAGGCTTGTATATACTGATTTTCATTGTCGCTTTTCTTCTATCCGCAGCCTCTTTTTGATGTCATGGTGTCACCTTGTGACGCCGGGGTGTGTCGATAAAACCACCCCAGGAAAAATATAAATTCTTTCTTAAAGTTGTGGCCTATTTAGGTCGTTTTGTGGCCAGAAATGTCAATATGCTAGTTTTAAGAAAAAACAACAACTATGTAGCCGATTTCAACGCCGGGCCCCGGCACGGTTATGCGGCAGGCTTGTACATATTGATTTTCATCGTCGTTTGTCTTCTAAACCCAGACAATGTGAACTTCTGCTTGATTTCTTGGCGTCACCATATGTTCGATACAACCAACTGGGAAGAACACAAATTCGTGCTTAAAGATGAGACCTTTTTAGATCATTTTGTGGCTAGAAATGTCAATATACCAGTTTTAAGGATATAGCTATGCAGCTGATTCCAAGGCCGGACCCCGGCACTCGGCATTCAACAGTCTTGTATATATGGATTCTTGTTGTAAGAACCAACCTACAAATGAATCAACTTTGTCTACTACACCTTTGTTTTAGGGAAAATGTAGGGCTTCACAGGGCATACATATGACGTTGAAGAGCCCTAAGAACCTTTAATTAATAGTTGTGTAGTTTATAGAATCCTGGTAGGTTTTTACTTTGTTTTGCGCCATATTTTGATGGCGTCAAAGGTTATGGTAGCAATATTCTTCTAACATATTCGTTTTCACTTTTATTTTTGACTTGTTTTAACTTTCGCTGTCGATTGTCTTCTAACAACACAATTCTTTGTTCTTTACTTCCTTTTTGACACATTCTGATACTCGCTTTCTTGCTATGCCTTGTAATTCTCGCTGCCGCTTATCTTTTAACCGCATATTTTTACACTGTCCCAATTTTTTTTATAAATACATATACAATTGTTGGTTGTTTAAAGAGGCAAAATATATTTCGATATTTATTTGTACAAATTTTTAGTAAGTTGAAGGAGGATATGCAGAATACAAGATGGTGTGGTGCGATAAAGCTGGGAAAGGAAGTTGTAGAAAGAGAAGAAACTAGTTCTATCAAGAAGGTTATCGACTACTCATCAGGGCAGCCAGTATGTAAGTACTAGTTACTACAGCAGTATTTAATAAAATCCGAGGTTTTCTGGCAAAGACAGATGCACAGACACGCAAGTAAAATGCAATTTCAGGCCACAGTTTTTTTTTTAATTATCCCCAAATAATTTTTGACGGGGTCACTCCTTCCTCGTGAAAATAAGTCTTATATTTAGTGCTTTTTCGTAGCTCAATGTAAAACTTAGTGTAAAAGAGCCTTCTCGTACCTCCGACTATAGGCTAAATTTTTGAGTTGAAAAACTCTGATCCAATATCTGACTAGGATTTTAGCAATGGAGTAAAATGAAACTAATCAAAAGGTCTTAGAGATAAATATAGTCTCTAATTATCTCTTATAGACAATTAGACAGAAAGTGAAGTTAAAATAGGAAGCAAGAAAGAATACAAGAAAGCAAGGATAGTTGATAAAATTGAAAGTTAAGATTGGCTAATTTTCGATAAGAAAATAAGGTCTCACTATAAAGGCGTCTTTTAACCATCAAATACCAGCATAAAAATTTTGTCCCATTTATAGTCTGCTCAAAACCCTAATGACGCAAGACCAAACACAGGACTTCCTACCCCAGAAACATCAAGGTCCCTATGAATGTACGTATTCTATAAAATGTTCTTATTGTGCATATAGGAATCCTGCAAATGCGTGGTTAGTTGGGGCAGGACTGAGGGTACAGCTGTATATTAGGTATAAGGCTTGTAAAGATCGAATTCATATGCCATAATTTTTGTTAAACTTTTATAATTCAGGTTTTAGATTATAGAACAAGAAGAAAAAAGAACAGCGCAAAAAATAAATAAGAATTGTAACTGAAGGTATTTTATTATGTGACAAAGTTCCCAAATTCTAAGCAAGTGTCATTATCAAGTGTCATTGTCAGTAAGAAGTCTGCATAGAATTTTAGTTATATTTCTTTTATATAAATACACTGAAAAATCCTAAGCTAACTGCAACTAAGAAAACGCTGAATAGATGGCAAAGAGAATGAATCTCTCATCTTCATTTATATTTGGGTCTGAATAAGGGTGGTGCGGGTAAATACCTTACTTCTTGTCGCAGGAAAACGTTTTTGACATTTATTTTAAAGCTTCATTCAACCAAACTAATTTGCTTCATGTTTATAAAATTTCAGGTAATTATAAATAAGTGCACATCAGCTATTGTGAAGAAATGGCGGGAAGGGGGGGGGGCAGGTGCCTAAAAGAGTACATTTTAATGCCAAAATACCTTAATTATCATTGATTTTCGTATTAGTATAGAACTAGTTCTAAGGAGTTCTAAGTTCTAGTTCTAATCTTTTCTACGTAGCATAAAATATTACATAAGGTTCTAGTTCTAGTTCTAGTTCTATTCTTTTTCTATGTAGCATAAAATATTACATAAGGTCTACCAGCATAAAGAACCGCACATTGAAACGGTAAGACGTAGACTTATGACCCACGCAGGATTTTTTTTTTTTTGGGGGGGGGGAGGGAGTAGAGAAATTAACGTGACCCCTGTTTTCAGTGATTTTAAATGGTGTTATTTCTTTTCCCTATTTACATGCTATTTTAAGCAAATCCAGAACATGTTTAATCATCAGAGAACACTCTTGTAGTGGTCATAATGACTCCGGTTGATAAAAGATGAAAAGTTGCGCAGAATTTCAATCTATATCAGGGGTTCCCAATCAATTTTGGGCCATGCCTCACCTAGCTATTTCTAAAATCCTGATGTCCCTCCCCCCGTGATTTTTAAATTTTGTTTTTCGAAATTTTTCCTTGTATTCACCTGAAGCAAGTTTAAAAGACCATTAACTTAAAATTTTACTTCGGGGCGTCCTCTAGGCAAATTTTATACAAATAAAACATATTGTCTGAATCCAACACCTTTTATAGAATGTATGACGTCATTGTAAATCTATATATCTTCTATATATATATATAAAAATAAGTTGTTTGTAGGTTATGTCTGTCTGTCTGTCTGTCTGTCTGTCCGCATATGACGTCTGAATTATTTCATCATATACCAATTCAAAAACGAAAGTATACAAGCTGATGTAGCTGAGTTGGTAACGCGGTATGTTCTAGGTTCTAGGTTCGAGAGGTTCCAGGTTCAAACCTTACAAAAACTACAAAAAAAAAACAAAAAAATAAGAAAGCTAAAAAAATTAAAAAAAAAAGGTAAAAAACTAAAACCTAAAAAAGAAAAAAAAATGAAAACTAATAAAAATAACTAAAAAAAGGTAAAAACTGCAAAACAAACCAAAAACTAAAAAAAAAACTAAAAAAAGGTAAAAAACTAAAAAAAAACTAAAAACTAAAAAAGAAAAAAAACTAAAAAAGGAAAAAACTGAAAAATAAAGGAGAAAAAGAAAACTAAAAAAATAAGAATAAAAATAAAAAACTAAAAAAAAGGGTAAAAACTACAAAAAAAAACTAAAAAGAAAAAAAACTAAAAAGATATATAAATGACGATGGAGACACAGGGAATGTTTGATTAGCAATCACCATCAACAAAACTCAAGTGCAATCATAAGAATAATGAGGTATAAATCTGAATACGGATTGCTGTTCCCATGGACAATTATATGTTGCATGTTCAAGAGTCGGTAAACCTGTAGTGGGACACAGGGACATAGCGTGCCGAGGAATCACAAGAAGAGCAAGAAAACAGCTTGCAGCTAATAGAGAAAGTAAGAAAAGAAAGCGTGCCGAGGAATCACAAGAACAGCAAGAAAACAGGCTTGTGGCTAAAGAACGCAAAACCGCGCAGTTAGATGAAAATCCACCTGGAAAGCGAGAGTCAAAACATATCAAAACTGAAAATGATAGCGATGATGATTGGGTTTGGGATTTTGACTTGGATAAGGTCATCAATGCCTACCAGATTTAAGTTAAAAACAAAGGTTCGGCGATATGTACTTCATAGTGACGCTGAAAAATAAAGAAGAAAAAAAAACTAAAAAATGTAAAAAACTAAAAAAAAACTAAAAAGAAAAAACACTCAAAGATAAATTACAGACCGGGACACAAATGACGACTGACACAGAGGGAATATAAATGACGACCAGGAACCTCAAAGAAAGATTACAGACTGGGACACCCGGACACAAATCACGACCGGGAATATAAATGACGACCGGGAGGCAGGGACACAACTACAACGGGGACGCTGGGGGCACAGGCGGGATATATAATTGACGACTGAGACACAGGGATTGTTTGAATAGAAATTACAGACCGGGACACCGGGACACAAATGACGACCGGGACACTGGGACACAGGGAATATAAATGACGACCGGGACACAGGGAATATAAATGCTATTTATATGCACAGACAATGGGACAGCGAAGAATGTTGTATATTCGCATGTTTTACGTAGTTAAAAATATATATTTATATCTCTATTCACAGGTAGGACACAGGGACACAGCTACAATGGCGCGTAACTAATATGGCGCGTAACGACTTCCGCGCGCGGGGGGCTTGGGGGGGCGCCCCCCCCCCCCCAAGCCCCCCCGCGCGCGTAAGTCGTTACGCGCCATATTAGTTACGCGCCATTGTAGTTGTGTCCCTGTGTCCCACCTGTGAATATAGATAGATTTATATATGTGTTTCAAACTACGTAAAAATTGCGAATATACAACATTCTTGGCTTTCCCACTACTGGGAGCTTTCCGTTTCCAATTGCCAGCAATTGATCTGAAAATGTTTGACCAGAGTCATCGTTTTGCAATCGGACACGCATATTTGTAGTTAATTTTAATATTTTTACGTGTGCCCATAAATTAGAATTTTTCAGGCAAGCATTCATTTCGTCTGCAGGAGTTGATCTAGGTATTATAAGTAATGTTTGCCTGAAATCCCCCGCAAGCAATATTAATGTGCTGCCAAAGGGTTTCGACTTCCCTCTCAAATCTTTCAAGCATTGATCCAGAGCCTCGAGCGATTTTTTGTGTCCCATTGTGCACTCATCCCAAATAATAAGTTTGCATTGCTGCAATACTTTACCCATCCCAGATGATTTGGAAATATTGCACGTGGGAGTTTCTGTAGAATGCAAATTCAGAGGCAATTTCAAAGCGGAATGAACAGTTTTTCCACCAGGCAGCAATGTTTCGGCTATTCCGGACGACGCAATTGCCAACGCTATATCATTTTTTGATCGAATTGATGCCAGAACCAGTACCTCCTGGCGCATCCAAAAAGAAAATTTCTCCAACGTTGTTATCGACACAATGCATTATCGTATCATAAATGTCTTTTTGTTCCGACGTTAACTTGGAAATGTTATTTTGTACATACGACAATAGATCACTTGTACTGTAACTTTGTTCACGATCCAATTCTACACATGTCGAAACAGCAGCGATACGGTTAGGTGAAGGCATTCCCAAATCCTGAAGAGGTTTGTTTGCCATACGTACGCACAAATCTTCTATAATAACGAAAGTATAGTTAAAAATTTCTGATGTAAAATCAAAAGTCATATCTGACGTCTCTAACTGTTTTCGATGGAGTATATCTTCGGACATTTTTGACTTATATTTTTCCCATAACTGTGTAGGAGCTGATGGAGAGCAAGTTGTTAAAATGATGCCAAACAATGCACGAATTTGACTTGGGGTTGACGTTTCGCACGCGTCATTGATGCAGTTATCCCAGTGTTGGTCATTCTCCAATAAATTCAGAGCTTGGCATGCACTACGGTAAGTGTCATGTATAGTACCGTTTACAGTTCTCAAATACTCAAAGGATGTCGGACCGGGTACATTCACCAAAAGCAGGCGTAGAAAGAAGCATTCATGTTGATTGGGGTGAACGGTGTAGAGAAGAAGCATTCATGTTGATTGGGGTGAACAGTGTAGAGTCTTCCTATCGTGGTATCTTTGAAGATGGTAGGTTGGCCGTCGACTGACTGGCTTCACTATGAAATACATATCGCCGAACCTTTGTTTTTTTAACTAAAATCTGGTAGGCATTGATGACCTTATCCAAGTCAAAATCCCAAACCCAATCATCATCGCTATCATTTTCAGTTTTGACTCTCGCTGTCCAGGTGGATCTTCATCTAACTGCGTGGTTTTGCGTTCTTTAGCCTCAAGCCTGTTTCCTTGCTGTTCTTTTGATTCCTCGGCACGCTTTCTTTTCTGACTTTCTCTATCAAAAGCAAGTTTTTTGGCATAGACTCTTTGAGCATCTTCATCGGCTTTTGCCACTGTAAGTTCATCAGTCATTTTAAACTTAAACATTAATAGATTTCTACGTGAACATATATATCTTAAATATCTTTAATGACGTCACCGTTATAGCAAAAATGACGACAACCAACTTCATGACGTCAGTCGACACAGAAACATGACGTCACCTGATCCACAGGCAGACAACTTATTTTTATATATATAGACTAGCTGTTGGGGTGGCGCGAAGCACCTAGCTGGTGGGGCGCTTCGCGTTCTCCAAGCCCCCCCGCGCGCGTAAGTCGTTACGCGCCATATTAGTTATGCGCCATTGTAGTTGTGTCCCTGTGTCCCACCTGTGAATATAGATAGATTTATATATGTGTTTCAAACTACGTAAAAATTGCGAATAAACAATATTCTTGGCTTTCCCATTGTCTGTGCATATACAAAGCCGTATGTACTAACAATGACGTCATATGCAAACGCTCTTTTTACAAACAAAGAAACATGCATCCACACAACTCGTTTTTATATAGATAGATACATAGATAGATACAATACAAATTAACTGCGTAAAACTTGCAAATATACAACATTTTTCGCTGTCCAATTGTCGCTGCATATAAATACATTGTCAGGTTTACCGACCCTCGAACATGCAACATACAATTGTCCATGGGAAAAACAATCAGTATTAAGATCTATACCACATTTTTCTAATGATTGACCTTGAGCTTTGTTAATGGTGATTGCAAATACTAATCGAATTGGGAATTGCAATCTTTTAAATTGAAAAAGCAAATCCGTTGGAATCATGGGAATGCGAGGAATAAGAACAGCCTCACCCTCATAAGGCCCTGTCAAGATTGTGGCCTCTATTAGGTTTTCCATTGTTTTTTTTTTTACGGCAAGTCGCGTGCCATTGCAAAGCTTTGGTGGGTTGATATTTCTTAAAAGTATTATTGTTACGCCTATTTTTAGTTGTAGCACGTGTGGTGGAAACCCTGAAGGATCTATGGAATTTAAAAATTCAGATGGATAATTAACCGCTTCATTTGGTTCCAAAACTGTGTCGACTGACTTGTAAAGGACTGCCTGGTCTCGAATCTTGGTCAAAACAATATTGTTGATTTCGTGGACGTCTATATTTTTGGGTGCGAGAATCGCTCTTTCACTTAGCCATTTATTATTTTTATAATTTTTTAGAATATTCGGGAACACTTTTTCAATCAATTCACTTTTGGACGTCACTAAATTACAGAAATCAGCAGGAAGTTGTATACGTCCTGAAATTGAGTCTACTGTTTGACCAGAGTCATCGTTTTGCAATTGGACACGTATATTTGTAGTTAATTTAAATATTTTTACGTGTGCCCATAAATTAGTATTCTTTAGGCAAGCATTCATTTCGTCTGCAGGAGTTAAACTACGTAAAAATTGCGAATATACAACATTCTTGGCTTTCCCATTGTCTCTGCATATACAAAGCCGTATGTACTAATAATGACATCATATGCAAACGCTCTTTTTACAAACAAACAAACATGCATACACACAACTCGTTTTATATAGATAGATAGATAGATAGATACAATACAAATTAACTGCGTAAAACTTGCGGATATACAACATTCTTCGCTGTCCAATTGTCGCTGCATATAAATAGATTGTCAGGTTTACCGACCCTCGAACATGCAACGTACAATTGTCCATGGGAAAACAATCAGTATTAAGATCTATATCACATTTTTCTAATGATTGACCTTGAGCTTTGTTAATGGTGATTGCAAATGCTAATCGAATTGGGAATTGCAATCTTTTAAATTGAAAAGGCAGATCCGTTGGAATCATGGGAATGTGATGAATAAGAACAGCCTCACCCTCAAAAGGCCCTGTCAAGATTGTGGCCTCTATTAGGTTTTCCATTGTTTTTTTTTACGGCAAGTCGAGTGCCATTGCAAAGTTTGGTGGGTTTATATTTCTTAAAAGTATTATTGGTACGCCTATTTTTAGTTGTAGCACGTGTGGTGGAAACCCTGAAAGATCTATGGAATTTAAAAATTCAGATGGATAATTAACCGCTTCATTTGGTTCCAAAACTGTGTCGACTGACTTGTAAAGGACTGCCTGGTCTCGAATCTTGGTCAAAACAATATTTTTGATTTCGTGGACGTCTATATTTTTGGGTGCGAGAATCGCTCTTTCACTTAGCCATTTATTATTTTATAATTTTTTAGAATATTCGGAAATACTTTTTCAATCAATTCATTTTTGGACGTCACTAAATTACAGAAATCAGCAGGTAGTTTGTATACGTCCTGAAATTGAGTCTACTGGGAGCTTTCCGTTTCCAATTGTCAGCAATTGATCTGAAAATGTTTGACCAGAGTCATCGTTTTGCAATCGGACACGCATATTTGTAGTTAATTTTAATATTTTTACGTGTGCCCACAAATTAGAATTTTTCAGGCAAGCATTCATTCGTCTTCAATGGCTCTGGTGGTGCAGCCAATAGAGGAAGTTTAACTTTTCCTGAGGCGCAACACATTCCCATTGTTTCACCATTGAATTTCAAGGCCTTGCAATAGGGACAAATTTTAGACATTGTCCCGATTTGAACACATCTACTCAAGCTATAATCATCGACTGGGTTGTACCTGAATGCCAGGCGATAACTTTCAGGTTGCTCTGATTCCTCGGCACGCTTTCTTTTCTTACTTTCTCTATCAGCAGCAAGCCTGATTTCTTGCTGTTCTTGTGATTCCTCGGCACGCTTTCTTTTCTTACTTTCTCTAGCAGCAGCAAGCCTGATTTCTTGCTGTTCTTGTAATTCCTCGGCACGCCTTCTTTTTTCACTTTCTCTTTTAGCAGCAAGTCTGCTTCCGCGTTGCTCTGGTAGTTCCTCGGCACGCTTTCTGTTCTTTTTTTCTCTATCAGCCTCAAGCCTGTTTCGTTGCTGTTCTTTTGATTCCTCGGCACGCTTTCTGTTCTTTCTTTCTCTATCAGCCTCAAGCCTGTTTCCTTGCTGTTCTTTTGATTCCTCGGCACGCTTTCTTTTCTGACTTTCTCTATCAGCAGCAAGTTTTTTGGCATAGACTCTTTGAGCATCTTCATCGGCTTTTGCCATGGTAAGTTCATCAGTCATTGTAAACTTAAACATTAATAGATTTCTACGTGAACATATGTCTTAAATATCTTGAATGACGTCACCGTCAAAGCAAAAATGACGACAACTAATTTCATGACGTCAGTCAACACAGAAACATGACGTCACCTGATCCAAAGACAGACACACAGAAAGACAACTTATTTTTATATATATAGATAGATAAGTTGTTTGTGTACTGACGTCATGTTTGTCGACTGACGTCATTATGAGGATTGAACATTTTGCCGTCGTGAAGTTGTTTGTCGACTGACGTCATGTTTGTCGACTGACGTCATGTTTGTCGACTGACGAAATTACAGACCGGGGCACCGGGACACAAATGACGACCGGGACAACGGGACACAGGGAATATAAATAACGACCGGGACACTCAAAGAGAAATTACAGACCGGGACACCGGGACACAAATAACGACCGGGACACAGGGAATATAAATGACGACCGGGACACAGGGACACAACTACAACGGGGACGCCGAGGGGCACAGGGGGATATATAAATGACGACCGGGACACAGGGAATGTTCGATTAGCAATCACCATCAACAAAGCTCAAGGGCAATCATTAGAATAATGAGTTATAGATCTGAATACGGTTTGTTTTTCCCATGGACAATTATATGTTGCATGGTCAAGAGTTGGTAAACCAAAAAAAGGAAAAAATAAAAAAGGTAAAAAACTAAAAAAAAAAAGCTAAAAACTAAAAAAATAAAAAATAAAAAAGGTAAAAAACTAAAAAAAAAAGCTAAAAACTAAAAAAAAATAAAAAATAAAAAAGAAACTACATCTATATATATATATATATATATATATATATATATATATATATATATGTACATATATATATATATATATATATATATATATATATATATACATATATATATATATATATATATATATATATATATATATATATATATATATATATATATATATATATATATATATATATATATATGTATATATATATATATAAGATAATATATATATATATATATATATATATATATATATATATATATATATATATATATATATATATATATATATATATATATATATATATATTATATAATATAATATATATATATATATAATATATAATATATATATATATATATATAAGATAAGTTGTATGTGTACATGTTTGTTTATTTGTGGGTTTGTATATGACATCATGATTAGTATATAAGGCTTCGTATATTACGTCATTATAAGATGACACTACAGACCGGGACACAGGGAATATAAATGACGACCGGGAAACTCAAAGAGAAATTACAGACCGGGACACTGGGACACAAATGAAGACCGGGACACAGGGAATATAAATGACGACCAGGATACTCAAAGAGAAATTACAGCCTGGGACACCGGGACACAAATGACGACCGGGACACAGGGAATATAAATGACTACTGGGACACAGGGACACAACTACAACGGGGACGCCGGGGGGCACAGGGGGGGGGATATATAAATGACGACGGGGACACAGGGAATGTTCGATTAGCAATCATCATCAACAAAGCTCAAGGGCAATCATTAGAATAATGAGGTATAGATCTGAATACGGATTGTTTTTCCCATGGACAATTATATGTTGCATGTTCAAGAGTCGGTAAACCTGACAATCTATTTATATGCAAAGACAATGGGACAGCGAAGAATATTGTATATTCGCAAGTTTTACGTGGTTAAAAACATATATATATATCTATCTATATTCACAGGTGGGACACAACTACAATGGCGCGTAACTAATATGGCGCGTAATGACTTACGTGCGTTGGGGGCTTGGGGGGGGGGGTTAACGCGAAGCGCATCCACCAACTAGGTGTTGGGGTTGCGTGAAGCGCCACCCCAACAGCTAGTAGTATCAAATATTTTTTGTTCTTTAAATGAGAAAGAATGCAGATTTGTTTTTTGAATTTAATAATCTAAATCATAATGAGCCGAATGGTGCACATCCTGCCCATGACCCATCAAAATGTTACCATGCCCCATCGGTGGGGCGTGTACCCGACGTTGGGGATTACGCGTCAATATTAACAATAATTACCTTTTCCCTCAACCCGAAATTCTTTAGTAAAGATACTGTTTACAACTTATTCAGCAAAACATGTTAGCAGTACCCTTTCGACAAATTCTATGAGAGTCCTGTCCTGATGTACTATTGAGTTACTAACGTCTTTTTTCGTATCATTCTAAGAATATGCAAACCATTTTCCAATTATTTCGCGAATTTCATGAATTATGCGTCATCTGGTATTGTGTAATCATTCATGTTCTCGGTAGAACAACGCAGTGATTACAAGTGGGCCCATTTCCGAGAATTTCTTGGCAGATTTCCGAGAATTTCAAGTATGATGCATTATCTGGTATTGCGTAATCATTCATGTTGTCAGTGAAACAATACAATACGTTCGGTGACAGCCCTCGCATCTGGTTCTTTGAGAAAAAACTGAGCCAAAGACATTTTTAGCTTCTAAGCAGTTTTCCACTCATTTTATGAAATTTGCGTCTGATGATTAAATTGAACGTGAGACCCATTGTTTCCTATGGCAAAAGAACGACACGTTACTCGATAGAGCTAAGAAGTCATTGATGATATATGCTCTTAGAAATACATTTTAGGCAATCAATGTTTTGTTTCTGGGACGCTGGGCAACTGATGTTAAGCGTCAATGTTGTAACAAGTTAATAGCGCAATCGATTTCTCAATTAGAGTTGGATTTTTGGTAATGAGTTTGGGTCCCTATATTCTTATCCTGAGCTTCTTTTCCTCCTCCAGGGCCCTAAATCCCCCTGAAGGGCCCAGAATCTCCCTCCAGGGCCTTATGTCCCACTCCAGGGATCCGAGTCCCTCAGGTCCCCATTCAGGCCCCCTTGTCCCCCTCCAGGGCCTCGTTGCCCCTCCTTCAGTTTCTGTCCCCCCACCCCAATTTCTTAACTGAAATTTTTTGGACTATTTTTTTCCATGTATTGAAATTACATGTACATTCTTTGATTAGTATAAAATTGTTTTAACAGCTAAAAAAATCGCTTTGTGTTGGCATTTCGTGCAAACTCGTCCCGTTTTTATGGCACTTGGTATTAATCAAGTGACATATAGCTATCGCAAATTTTATCAGTCTGTCCGTCGGTCTGTCTGTCTGTCGCGGGTTTTCTAGTTAAGGCACTTCCAGATAGGCTAGGACGATGAAATTTGGCATGCGTATCAGGGACCAGACCAGGTTAAATTAGAAAAATTCGTTTTCCCGACTCGATCGTCTGCGGAGGGGAGTGGGGGACGGTTAATTAGGAAAAATTAGAAAAATAAGATACTTTTAACTTACGAACGGGTGATCGAATCTTAATGAAATTTGATATTTAGAAGGATATTGTATCTCAAAGTCCTTTGAATTCCAACTGGACCCGGTGACATTGAGGGAGTTGGAGGGGAAACGCTTCAATCCAAGATCTTGGAAAACGCTTAGAGTGGAGGGATCGGGATGAAACTTGGTGGAAAACATAGCACAAGTCCTAGATACGTGAATGACATAATTGGAACGGATCCGCTCTCTTTGAGGGAATTGGGGGGAGGGTTAATTCAGAAAGTTAGAAAAAATGAGGTATTTTTAATTTACTAAGGAGTGATAAGATCTTAACGAAATTTCATATACAGAAGGATCTCGTCACTCAAATCTCTTATTAGAAATCCCGACTGGATCCAATGTCATTGGAGGAGTTGGGGGTGGGATTGGAAATCTTGGAAAAGGCTTAGAGTGGAAATATATTAATAAAACTTGGTGGGAAGAATAAGCACAAGTTCAATATACGTGACTGACAAACCAGACCGAATCCGCTCTCTTTGGGGGAGTTGGGGGGGGGGGGGTATTCGTAAAAAATAGAAAAAATGAGGTATTTGTAACTTACGACGGTTAATCAAATCTTAATGTAATTTGATATTTAGAAGGATCTTGTGCTTCAGAGCTCTCATTTTAAATCACGACCAGATCCAATGACATTGGGCGGAGTTTAAGGAGGGAAGTATGAAAATTGAGATATCTATATCTTACGAATGAGTAATCGGATCTTAATGAAAATTTATATACAGAAAGATCTTATGTCTCAGATGCTCTATTTTCACTTCGAATTGGATCCGAGGACATAGGGGGTTGGAGGGGGAAACAGAACTCTTGGAAACCGGAAATCTTGGAAAACGATTAGAGTAGAGAGATCGGGGTTAAACTTGATGAGAAGAATAAGCACAAGTTCTAGATACATGATTGACATAATTGGAATGGATATACTCTCTTTAAGGGAGTTGGAAGGGGTATTAATTCGGAAAAATTAGAAAAATTGAGGTATTTTTAACTTAAGAACGGGTGACCAGATCTTAATGAAATGTAATATTTAGAAAGAACTGATGGTTCAGAGCTCTTATTTTAAATCTCGACCAGATTTGGTGACATTGGGGAGTTGGAGTAGGAAATCGAAAATCTTGGAAATCGCTTAGAGTGGAGAGATCTGGATGAAACTCGGTGGGTAGAATAAACAAATGTTGTAGATACGTAATTGAAGTAACCGGACTGGATCCGCTCTCTTTGGGGTATTTAGGGGGGTCTAGTGCTTTGGCGAGTCTGGTGCTTCTGGATGTGCTAGGACGATGAAAATTGGTAGGCGTGTCAGGGACCTGTACAAATTGACTTGATAAAGTCGTTTTCTTTGATTTGACCATCTGGGATGGGGGCTGAAAGGAGAGAAAAAAATTTAAAAATTAGGTATTTTTCACTTACGAGTGGGTGATTGGATCTTAATGAATTTTGATATTTAGAAGCACCTTGTGTCTCAGAAATCTTATTTTAAAATCCCGACCGGCATAAAGCCTCTGATTTTCCTTTCAATCTGTTGATTCTTAGAATTTTGTTACAGCTCATGCCATATGAGCTCATGGCTCTTGGCTCTTCCGACCTCGTCACAAGTGCCATATGAGCTCTTAGCTCTTGTTTTTTAAGGATTCGGCCTTATTCTTACATGCGTTCAAAAATGGTTTTGTAAAGTCATTGATTTGAATAAAATTGTTTTAACGGCTAAAAAACAAAGTTGTTTATAAGGGTATTTCATGCACAATCACCCCGTTTTTTAAGGAACCGGCCTTTGTCTTATATGTTGTAAAAAATGTTTAGTACTTTCTTAGAATCGTATAAAAAAATTTGTTTACAGCTAGATAAGCAATAGTGCTTGGTGTGGGCATTTCAATGCAAAGTCGGCCCGTTTTTTAAGAATTCAGTTTTTTAAGAATAAGTCCCTAAAAGATTCTTCAAATGGGAAAGCCTACTGATGGGAAACCTTCATATTCTACGGTTGTGGGTACCTGCCCAAGTGTACAGTAAATAAAAGAAAAAAAAATTAAAGAAAATAAGTCATTTAAAGGTATTTCGAACGGAAGAAAACTTCCTTTGTACCCCTAGTAGATAGTACCCAATACTTTTTTGGGAACACGGTTTAATGACTTTTTGAAAACTTTTTTTTATTTAAACTATTGCTTAATTTGAAGGAGTTCTGTCAATTTTAAGTTTGTTGGGTTTTGATTTAGTGTTTGAGACCATGTTATTTAAATTGACATTTTAACAAGGAGTTCTTTCAATTTTAAATTTGCTTGGTTTTGACTAAGAGTTTCACTACATTTAATTAAATTTGAAATCTAATAATATGACATTACTAGTCAAGTTTACAAACAAGAGTGATTCTTCCCTTCTAATTTTGATCTCTGTATACACATAGAATCTTTCGGTTTACCCCTGCTCCCTCCCTCAATTTGGAATCGGAGGTCCAATTGACATCCAACACTCTTTGGTAGTTTCAATTCAATATCCCAAGCAGTTCATGGGAATTGGCGAACGTAAATAGCGTCTTTTGACTTACGTAGCTACAATTGTCGTTTCCACAGAATACCCTTAGCAAAATTTGGATATCTTGGCCTCGCGAAAAATACCTAGAAGCTTATAGCTGACGAGACTACCAAGATCAATAATAATCACTTTTTATGCTACTAAACAAACAGTAACAGCATTATCAAATGAGATTAAAGAGCAATATTATACCCCAAAACGAGTGGAATTTATGTTATACAAAAGGAGGTTAACCCCCTCCTTAGGCCACCCACATTTTAAGTCCTAAAACTCCGGAGAGAGCTCATTCAATGGGAAATTGAGACTTCTAGTACCATTTTTTAAAATTCTTAAGTGATTGGAGAGTAACCAGCCACGGTTTTGAAATCTTTTTTTTTATATCCGGTCCTGGTTCTTCTGTAAACTCTTCTAATCAGATCGAAACTTATATAAAACATTGAGCTTAGCGGACTCTAATGCAGAAGGAAAATAAATTACTTTTTTTCAAAATGCAGCCCATAAAAGGGCTGGAAAAGTACCAAAAACTTTTCCACCCTTTGGAAATGGAAGGGGTTATCTTATAAACCTGGAAATTGGTTAATTAGATTAGAAATTTAAAGTCATTTGGTCCTATGTAAAGGTCGAAAGCTACTGGAAGACAATCTGCCTCCCTCTCGGCTCCTTTCCTTCTCGGCTCTATTCTGACCCTTGTGGCATCGAATCACAATTTGAGATGTCTGTTTTGTTCAAAAACTTTGAAATGTCTATCAAGATTGCCTTCCGGTTGATATCACCCCAACAGCCCCAGTGTTAACCTTTATTTTACCCTCTTGTGATACCTCATACCCCAAAAAGAAAACAGAAAAAGAATGAACAAAATAAAAAATGTAATAATAAATACTATAGGTTATTCTACACCACATATTCTACCCCACCACCCATTTGGCACTGTACACAAATATGTATAAAATTTGAATAAATGTTGTTTTAATCTTAAACATGTTGGAAATGCATTTGTCGTAGATATGAACATTTGAGTTTTCCAGTAATTAATATGATTAAATATTAAATATTCAGTTCGTTTTCATTAACTTTTTTCAATCATCTTTATTATTATAGTGATTTGTTTTTATTCTTATTATAAATTTTTGGGAAGGGAGAAGGGGGTAGTATCCAAACGACTGTTTGTAGTAGGCCTGACTTTGCTCGTCTTAAATTTGACTTAAAAATTGAATTAAATCTTTATTCGTTTTTAAGATTGGTTAAGATTTAAGATGGTTTTTAGTATCTGATATCTATGCGTTTTATATGATCATTTTAATATCTGTTTATATCATATTGTTAATATAATTAATGTTAACTAATATTAATATAATTATATTATTAGTATATACTATTAATATATGTTTATGTTATGTTTTTGAGTAATATATTATTTAATATATGTTCGTTTTCGTTTTCATTTATCCTTTGATAGTAGTTTCTGGTCGTCCTGTGTTTGAATTAAATAAAAAAAAACAAGTTTTTTTAACGGAAAGTAAGGAGCGGAATCAAAACTTAAAACGAACAGAAATTACTTCGCATATGAAAGGGGCTGCTTCCTCATCAACGCCCCGCTCTTTACGCTAAAGTTTGACTCTTTCTCTTAACTCTACTTTTTAAAACAGTAAAAAAATTTAGCGTAAAGAGCGGGGCGTTGATAAGGAAGCACACCTACAGTTCGTTACCACGAACTGTCTGACTAATATATGAATTTGTTTCTGTTGGTGTTAAGGTTGACATAACTCTTTAGTTTCTTTGAAAAAGTTTTTTCGAAGTTTTTTTTTTTTTTTTATTAATTGCTTCAGACATTAGGTAACGAAAAGATTGATCAGGTTGGGAGCTTCAGTTACCTTGGTAGTATTATTAGTAAAGATGGTGGGAGCAGTGAAGACGTTAAAAGTAGAATAGCTAAGACTCGGGGTGTTTTTTCACAGTTAAAAAAGTTTGGAAGAATAGAAAGATAAGTCTGCAAACCAAGATTAGAATACTGGAAGCTACAGTGATGACAGTGGTCAAATATGGCTCTGAAGCATGGGCACTCCGAAAACAGATGAAAATTTACTAGATGTTTTCCAGAGAAATTGCGTATGGATTGTTCTGGGTACCCGGCTGACTGACCGTATTTTAAACAGTATGCTGTACGAAAAATGTGGTTCAATTCCCCTTTCTAGGGCTATAATGAAAGAAAGGTTGAGATGGCTAGGCCACGTTCTACGGACGAAGGATGACAGATTACCGAAGATTGTCCTTTTGGCCAACCGTCTGGGGCTACACGGAAAGCAGGTTGTCCTTGTCTGGGTTGGGAGGATGTCATAAATAAAGATTTAAAGGAAATGGGAACTTCCTGGGAGGGTGTAAATAGGGAGGCTTTAAATAGATTAGGTTGGAGAAGGAGCGTGCGTAGCTGTGCTAGCCTCAGGCGGCTTGGCGCTGCAGTGAGTTATTAGTAGTTGTAGTAGTAGTAATTGCTTCAAATATGACATTGTAAAAGTAAAAAGGGCCTTGAATCCATAGTGTAAGTCTGATTTGTAGTTTGATTTGAATAAAATGTTGAATTATACCTTGATATACTTTTCAGGGGGAGGGGAGAGGGGCTTTTTAAATTTCGTTTTCCAAAAAGAAACATATGACACGTTCAGAGTAAAATGTTCCAATGTTTAAGAGTTATTTATTTTTTTTTAGTGCCTTTAGAATGAACTGGCTTAATGTTAATTAATCTTTATTTTATTTGCTACAGGTTGATTTAGTTGAAATGAATTGAGATATGGTATCATGCGGTTAAACTATGGTTAGACCTTGAACAAATTACAACAATATGATTTTAACACCATTCGATAGAGACAAATTCGCATACATATCCAAAATCGGCATCACTACTCATAGGGGAAATCGGTCAAATTTGCCCTTAAAGTAAGAAGGAGCAGGCAAAAGGCTAAACAATTTATTTCGTGATACTACTTTTCGTTATTACTTAGAATGGAATGTCTTCAATGAGGCTATTTAGGTCTTAGAAAACTAAAACGAAGGTATAAAGGGTCCATCACCAATATCACAGCCGTATTTATTCAAATTCTCCCTTAGAGTTAAAAGTAAAAGGGGTTAAATATGAAAACCAACGAAATATCCTATTTTAGTGTGCAAAGAGTCCTTTCTAGGTTTTTTTCTTTTATCGTAGATAATAAAAATTAAAAAGAAAAAAAGATTTAGAACGTAAAAAACAGCCTCAATTGCAGTATTACGGAATATAAGTTATTTGTGTCTCTGTAGAATCGGCTACCTTTTGCTGAAACCTTAAGTGGTGAAAACGTTTTTTTTTATAATTGAATCAACGGAACTAAGGCATAGAAAAAAACTTAATCGAATACCCTGCTCAGACATACGCCCTGCTGCTTCAAGATATACGAAATATGGCTCAATTAATAATGTAGCAACGTCGATATAGATGAGGGAATGAACTAGATAACTTCGGTTTCAATTATTTTCACTTTGTCAAACATAAAAAGAGATAACTTTCAAAAATAGTTGGCAACAAAGGCAGTTTCATCGTCTTCAGGCTCCATGGCATTCTGGCAGGAGATCCACCTAAATGATTTGCTAATTATAGAGCAATCCAGACCTAACTTCTTGCATGAGTATCTTTCTGAGTCACAGCTATTTAGCTTAGAGGAGCAATTCACAGCTTTTCAGAGGCTGTAATGGAGCTGGAGAAAAATCAATCATCGTTGGAACTAAGACTGTCTCTTCGCACCTAAATCCCTACTGAAGAGTATCGATACTGCTATTTTCACTCCAATCTTCGGACCCGATGACAGATACGTTGCGAGTGAAACTTTGCAGATACATGTGTGGAATGCAAATCTCGAGTATGCACAAATTTTGAAGATGTTGAGACCTTCTTATGGAAGATACGATAGCGAGTTGAGTTTAGGTCTTTACCACTCTTGTATTCATAGATGGATAGCAAAGCACGTTCTCGAGCAATAGCCATTTCTTCCTTTGTGCTCGCCTTCAGGAAAACTTGATAATTTCTTCGGAGCGCCTTGATTTCTTTCAATATACTTATACCCTTTCCTTTTCCTACACCAAGTATATGGGAAGTGGTGTCGCAACCAAGTAGTGCATGAAGCCAGTTTTCATCATGTGCATGTCCCGCGCAGTATTTATACCGCCTTGTTTTGCTTCTGGAAAATAATATATCTTGTTGAAAACGCAATTGGCATGAAAAAATAACAAACGAGCAAGTCGGTATCATCACCAATTAGCATAGTAGGAAGAATACTACGCTTCTCAACAGAAGTTTTAACAATCTTCACATCCGTTTTGCCTTCTCCATGAATAGCTTTTATTTCCTTTTCACATAAGCTTTCAGCGAGCATGCATATGAACCTCGCCTCATTTTATTTTTAAAATTGGTCCTTGGGCCTTTGAAGATATGTATCTGCAGTAAACTGTATCTCTCTTCCATTAAACTTCACATGTTTGCTTTGTACCTGGTCTTTTGTTGCAAGTCCTCCATAATATCTTTCAAAAACCAGTGTAGGGTGAGGGTACCGCATTTTTATAACAACCGACATTGGCCGAATATCATTGAAAAGCTACTTTCAATGTTCCACTGAAGTCTATGAAGAAGAGCTTCTCCCTCCAAAACGTGAAGATGGGGTCTTAGTAGTTCTCTTTTATTTGAGCGCAAGTTATCTACGTCTACAAGCTTCAAATAAAGCTTTGCAAGATCAGGCTTGATTTGACTTTTCAAGTATTTCTATGACAAGCAGTGTGTCTTCCTGGTCACTATTTTGCCTTGAGAACCCCATCTCCTTGTGTTGTTCACTAGTCCAATATTTCTTTCTTGTAAGTTCCTGCCTGAGATAGTTTACTTCAGTACAAGCAGGACGGTACATATCCCAAAGATTTAGCTGAAATTATGTCATTCTGACTCCACTAGTAAGGCCTCCGGATGTTTTATCAATCCTCGTGAATTCCTTTTCTATAACCAAATCAGATGACAACCCAGCCCATTGCCTTTCTAAGCGCTTTATCAAATGAAGGCCATCATTGCAAAAAGATCTGTAAATTTCTGGGTAACAAAGGAATGGCTTGTCCACTTTTGAAGGAAGATTCTTGCAGTCTTTACTTACTGGTTATGGCCTACTGCTGCGAGGCAGAGAAGCATGCTTTTTACCACGTGCTGATATTCTTCCCACAGAACGAACCTATCAGTCCTTAGGAACCTCTGAATTATGCCAACCATATTGAGGTACTGCATCCAAAGCTTGACTGTTCTGTTTCCGTCGACTGAAAGTTTTTCCTTCTGCTTGTCAAATACAAGTTCAAGATTTTTTAATACTTGATCTGCACAGACATCTTCCAAGCTTAGCTATCGTCGATTAGTCATTAGCTTGCAATTGATTTATCGTTATAAACTGCTTTCTCCGTCAATATTTGAGGTACTGTTTGTTAGCATAAGTGATTCTAAGGACTTCTTTCAAGCTTGATCCTTGCTAGATATGTCCTATGCAACAGAGAAATTTCATAAGAAGATGGGACCCTTCTAGTTTCAAAGCAATCTTTTTTCAAGACAAACAAACATTACCTAGATTCAGGACAAACATGAAGCTGGTGATACTTGCTAAATTTATTCGAAAGTATTTTAGATATTCATTTCCATTTTTTATGAAACCAATACCTCCAAACAGTTATTTCTTCCAACAAATTTTCATGATTTGTATTCTTTTTGCCCTCCTCCCTTGCACTTTCAGGGCAGACTTAACAGGCATGGCAACAAAATCTGTTACCAGTTACTAATCCCAGTACTCACAGAAAAGTTTGTGTGTGTGTGTGTATCTCTCTCTGTGAGTGTATGTGTATATTATACGAATTCTGTTTTTTGTTTTTGCCACTCAATAGTGCCAGTTTTTGTTGGTTCCAAGTCTTTTCTTTCTGTTTTATGTTATCTATGATCAAGAAAACCCTAGAAAGGACACTGCTTCTCGCTAAAATAAGATATATCCTTGTTTTTCGGAGATAACCCCTCCCACTTAGAACACTAAAGAGAAATTTCAAAAAATAACCTTGTTATACTGATGAAAGATGATTTTTACATGAGTTTCTTAATCTACGAACCCAATAACCCCATAGAAGACATCCTTTTTCATTATTTATCGGAAATGAACATCTAGGCTTTTGCCCCCTCATCTGCCCTTTAAGGGTGAATTTGATCCATTTTGCCTATTAGTAGCGATGCCGATTTTGGAAATGATAATAAGCATGATTTTCTATATAAAAATAATTTTCTATATAAAAACAATTTTTGTTACAATTTGTTCGAGATCTACCCTTTTCTTTGTTATGTCTTTATTTTACTTGTGGTTAAATATAGAACTTACAAATCTAGTAATGTTTTGCTGCATTCGACAAGTTTCAGTAGACCCTAACAACTTTAAGCTTATAGACTGATAAGGGATTGAAGGAATAAAGTGTTGTATTTAGGAATGGAATCAGTGTATTTAGGGACTTTTCTCATTGTTTTTCCCTTTTTCAGTTTTTTACTCTTAAGTTAAAAAACATATTTTTGTTCATTTTCTACCAGCAAAATTAATAATGAACGTTATCCAGCAACTAAAGAGGACCGAAAACAACTGCCTGTGCCAGAAGAAACAGCCTTGAAATCTTGTCTCAAGTCCGATTTTTTTTTTTTTTTTTTTTTTTTTTTTTTTTTTTTTTTTTTTTTAGTACTTGTGTCATCATATGCCTTCCGGTTGTTTTGCATCTTCTCATCAATGCAATAAATGCGCCAAATAAAGTTAAAACTAGACATTAGGGTATGCACATAATAAGAAAAGAACCATTGGTTCCTTTTCATTTAGTCAAGATGCTAATTGCGTTGAAGATAGGTTTTCTTTAATGACGCCATCTTGCTACTACTTACAAAATTGAAATAATTAATTGAAACTATTGTTTCAACAGTTATTTTCTTGATAATAGCCTATCACTAATTTGATGCTGATCAAAGCTAAACCTTTATCTTAAAGAGCAATAAGTTAGGCTAATTGAACGTAGCTTAAACTTGTTATTGCAAGTAATACTGTTTTTTTTTTCGTAGTTGATGATTTAACTTAACATGTGAACAAAAAAAGAATGGATTCTGTTGCTTCCTTTTCCTTTATTACCTAGATAATATCAACGGTTTGGTTTCTTCTTAATTAAAAATGCTCGAGAAAGAGGTGTACTTTAGTTAAGATATTCTCGATTCCTTATGTTAAACCTATTAACTTTAATGAATTTACTTTTCATTCTTTATTTAAAAACAATGGTGTCGCTGTTGAAGACAATTCCATTATTATATAATCGGAAGAACAAGGCTTATAAAGGTGGAACATGGGACATGGCTTTATCGACTATCTTAAATAATTGCACTTATTTAGTAAAACATCGAAAGAGGGATTTATAAACTAGTTCTTGTTCTTAGGCTCTAGTTTTCCAGGATTGTTCTATTCGTGTTTAAGACTGCTCTTCAAAAACAAATCAACAAAACAAAAAAAAAACAAAAAATTATCATACATATGTGAATCTTTAGAGAAAGACAACGAAAAAATGTTAAGAATGCCTCTAATTATATATATATAAAAAAAATCCTGGAGTCTGACAACTTGAAAGAAAAGATAAATATATCAGTGTATTTCAAAACCAGGTCCATGTACACAAAAAATAAATGTTTACAAAACAAGGCAATCACTAACAAAACAAATCAAAATGAGAAATACCCAATAGTAGTGAAGTGCTATTGATTTGTACCGTATCTTTTTCTAACGAAGAGATGTATGTATGTACGTAAAAAACAAACAAAACAGAAAAAAAAACAATGAGGAATAGACGAATAAATTTCAAAGAAACAAAACCTAATAGCTCATATGGCACTTGTGACGAGGTCGGAAGAGCCAAGAGCTTATACGGCATGAGCTCTAACAAAATTCTAAGAGTCAATAGATTGATTTAAAAGGAAAATCATAGGCTTAATGCCGGTTGGGATTTAAAATAAGAGCTCTGAGACATGAGTCCTTCTAAATATAAAAATTCATTAAGATCCGATTACCCATTCATAAGTTAAAAATAGCTATTTTCCTCTCCCTTCAGCATCCCAGATGGTCGAATCGAGGAAAACGATTTTATAAAGTCAATTTGTTCAGGTCCCTGACACGCCTACCAATTTTCATCGTCCTAGCACGTCTAAAACAACCGAACTCGCTAAAGCACTGGACCCCCCTAGCTCCTCCAAAGAGAGCGGATCTAGTCCGGTTACGTCAATCACGTATCTACAACATTTGCTTATTCTACCCGCCAAGTTTCATCCCGATCTAAGCGCTTTCCAAGATTTCCAGTTTCCCCATCCAACTCCCCCCAATTTTACCAGATCTGGTCGGCAATTAAAATTCGAGCTCTGAGACAAGAGTCCCTTCTAAATACCATATTTATTTAAGGTCCGGGTCACCCGTTCGTAAGTTAAAAATACCTAATTAATCGATTTTTTTCGAATTAACCCCCAACCCCCCCAAAAAGACTAGATTTAGTCCGGTTATGTCAATCACGTATCTACGACTTGTGCTTATTTATCCCACAAAATTTGATCCTGATATCTCCACTCTAAGCGTTTTCAAAGATTTCCATTTCCCCCTCCAACTCCCCCCAATATCACCAGATATTGTCGAAATTTAGAATATGAGTTCTGAGACATGAGTTCCTCCTAAATATCAAGTTTCATTAAGATCCGATCAACCATTCGTAAGTTAAAAATACTTGATTTTTTCAATTTTTCCTTTCCCTCCAGCCTCCCAGATGGGCGACTCGTGGAAACGACTGTTATCAAGATACTTTGTGCAGGTCCCTGACACGCCTACCAATTTTCATCGTCCTAGCACGTTCAGAAGCACCAAACTCGCCAAAGCACTGGAAATCCCCCCCAACTACCCTGAAAATAGCGGATCGCGTCTAGTTATGTCAATCACATATCTAGAACTTGTGCTTAGTCTTCCCACCAAGTTTCATCCCCATCTCTCCACTCTAAGCGTTTGCCAAGATTTCCGGCTTCCAATATTTCTGTTTCCCCCCTCCACCCCCCATCTCCTCGGATCCGATTCGAATTGAAAATGGCATATCTGAGACATAAGATCTTTTCGTATATCAAGTTTCATTAAGATCCTATCTCATATTCGTAAGATAAAGATACCTCAATTTTCACGTTTTCCAAGATTTACGGTTTCCCTCTACAATTCCCCCCAGTATCACCAGATCTGGTTGCACAAAATCCCTCTAAATTTCAAATTTCATTAAGATCTGATCACTCGTTCGTAAGTTAAAAAATAACTCATTTTTCCTAATTTTTCTGAATTAACCCCCCCCCCCAACTCCCCCAAAGAAAGTGGAACCGTTTCGTTTATGTCAATCACGTATCTAGGAAGTGTACTTATTTTTTCACCAAGTTTCATCCTGATCCCTCCACTCTAAGCATTTTCCAAGATTTCCGGCTCCCCCCCCAACTCCCCTCAATGAAACTAGATCTAGTCGGGATTTAAAATAAGAGATCTGAGTTACTAGGTCCTTCTAATTATCAAATTTTATCAAGATCCGGTCACTCCTTCGTAAGTTAAAAATACCTCATTTTTTCTAATTTTTCTGAATTAACCATCCCCCCAACACTCCCAAAGAGAGCAGATCCGTCCTGGTTATGTCAATCATGTACCAATGACTTGTGCGTATTTTCTCCACCAAGTTTCATCCCGATCCCTCAACTCTAAGCGTTTTCCAAGATTTCAGGTTTCCCCCTCCACCTCCCCCCAATGTCACTGGATCCGGTCGGGATTTAAAATCAACCATATTTCATCAACCTAGCTTATCTAAAAGTGGCCAAACTAGCAAAAGCTGGACAGACCGACAGAAATTGCGATCTCTATATGTCACTTGTTAAATACCTCGTGGCATAAAAACGAACTTATATATGAATCTGCACGAAATTATTTATAAAAAGATACATCTTTCAAGATGTATCGGCCCCATTTCAACATACTTAGCCAGATTCCTTAATGCCATTTTAACTCGTGATCCTTCAATCTGTTCCACCCACCTTATATCTGTCAATACTAAGGAAAAACACTAATTTATCAGATCCACCAATTCCTTACTCCCCCAAAAACTAAAAATTCCTTCATCGTCTTCCCCACATATCGCACAAGGGACTGGGGTAGCACCATAACCCCTTAAATTCCTTTTCTCTTTCCCCAATATCAATCGACCCTCTCCTTAAATTCAAAATCTATTTTATTTATTTTTCTTTCAACCTCAACTTAAAATAAACTTATTCCCCCCACGTTTCTTTCACTTTACTATACAGACTCAGAGATCCCGATGCTAATTAGAGTCTACTAGTTCATACAAATTCCTATTGCCCGGTTTCTTAGCACGTGCAACTTAGAAATGTGCGTTAAAGCAACTGACATCTGTGGTTTCACACATATCTTTCCATCAATCACATTTAACTTTGGTAGTTTTGATGTTAACTTGCATTTAAAGCATATGTTGATCTAATTTTGTTTTCATTAACCACCTTACTTACACATGTTTCACCCTAATTCAATGGTAATTTTATGCTTTGATTGTCCCCTCTGGCTAAGAAAATATGATTCTAAGTTTGAAATTGCTCAGAAAACGAAGTTTCAATGTCGTAGATTTGCTAACCAGCCCTGCCAACACTGAATTTCTTAATCTTCTAAAATAAATCGTACCTGAATTCTTAAAATTGCAGGTAAATCACGAGAAACAAAGACCATCGTTCCGATAGGTAAGGCATTCCTGCTCTTTCTCCCAATAACTTAATTTGAGATGGCCTCGGAGTTTTCAAACCATTTTTAACATCTATTCATATGCAATTCTTACATGCCTGTCTCCGTAACTGTATCGCCCTTCGAAACTTGTGGTGAGTTGTCTGATGTAGTCAACTCAGTCTGCGATGATACTGCAGCTGTTTCTGTTGAGCCGCTTTTCATCCTAAATCTCTGTTCTATATTCTGTCGCTGGATTATGTACTGACTGTTCTTTTATGTAATTTTAGGTTATAATTCTCGTAATCGTTGAAGTTCTAAAAATTGCTGACATGACCACTTTGTCTCCGTTAATTACCTTACTAACAAGATTATTTAAACTTCTATTACTCGCCGAAAATAAATTAAAAATAGTTTATTTTGTCATTGATTTTGAGTTCTTCAGTATTAAACTTAATTTTAAAATTTCATTTACCATTATTCTCCTTTCAAACCAAAAATAACTGCTTTTTCATCATTCAAGTTTTTTTTTGATTTGTCAATATTTCGGTGTTTTGCGGTGGACTAGTGATCGATGCAATATTATCGGCAAATGACTATAATTTTTCAGTCACTAGACTACAAGGTTGATTTAGTGAATTCTTGCTTAAGAAATTTTCCTGATCTTTAATCCTTCAGATTAATAAAATTCAAATTGACGTTAAACAATTTGTAGGAACACAACAAACTATTAATTGGATTTTAAGCTTCGAATATAAGGAATTCAACTTTCTTTTAGTTAAAAAAGACAGACGGGTAGACAATTCCATTTGTCAGACGAGTGGGCAACATCAAGTTGAATTTACTTCTGAAGAATATCATACAGTCAAGGCAATATTGAGAGGGTCGAGGATTTGAACAACCTCACCCTCGAAATTTTCGCCTAGCTCTTAAAAACGTAAAAAAATATATATAAATTTTTCTTAATGCATTTTTAAGTTTTTTCTAAATCCCCCCCCCCCCCTGAAAAAAATACTGGATGCGCCCTTGTACTAATTACATTGGTTCCATTATATAGATCCAAATAACTGTGGATGCTATCATTTTCATAACATGCCCCGCTACAATTTACACATGAAATGTACAATTAAATAAATTTTCTGTGGTAGTTCGTGAATTGTGAGATGGCAATGCCGTTTGAGTGAATCCAGTTGCATCTACTTCTAGTTGATCCTAAGGAACAGCTTTAGTATTGGTATTTCAGAATATACACTTCACTTCTTTTGCTTTCGTTTTCTTTAATGTTTATTCTATGTCTAAGGAACTTTTAAAGTTCAAAGCTGCAATGATTTGGTACGAGCTATTGCTCTTACCAAAATACAATTCTGTTCTCTTTCAGCTCAAAACATTCGAAGTTGCTCGAGATGTCGTGCTGAACTTGGCAGACTTATAAATAGAGGCTCGTCTTGCAAATCTTGTGGTTTGAAAGTTTGTAAAAATTGTAGAAGACCTGGAATTAAAGCGAACGATTGGTCTTGTGTAGTTTGTCATATGAATATGTAAGTTTTCTTTTTTTAATTATGTCAAATTTTATAACACGATCTTAGATTTGTGCATATACTGAACCTTCATCTGAAGGAACAAATAGATGACTTTGTGGCAATAATTAAAAAAAAGTTATTTCTGATTGAGGTAAAAAACCAAGTTGAAACTTAACATGAACATAAATTATTGTTTTACATTTTCTGCAGTCTCTATAAAACAGGTCCAAATAAATTGATTCGTTATATATCCCTATAGTCGCAGAATTCTGAAAAACAAGCGCTTTCGGGAAACTGAGCTAGGTCGAGTTTTCTTCCAAAGAATTAAAATCATATATGGCTACTAAAGTTAAATAATTTCCTGGTCAGTGAAAGATTATTGAGAGCCTTATAATTTTTTTTTCTGCAGGCTTGTTGAGGACTTTGGTATTCTCAATCCTGTTTTATTGAGTCGATATCGTGTTTTCAGCAAAGCGCTAGTTCATTATGATTCATCGAATATAGAAAAATATCTCGAGTCAGTTTAATTGAACTAGTTTTACATATATATGTTGAATAAACTGCCAACCAATAGTTTTTATTTATTTTAAATTTCAATTTCGCACTTTACTTCCATCAGAAAAACAAGATTTTTTTTAAGTTAACTTTTGATTATTTTAAGTTTTTTGAAACATATAGAATTTACCTTGCAAATCATCTTTGTCTAACTTTGTGTAGAGGCTAAAAAATTTAACTTGGGTTTTTGTTAAAATAGGGCATTAAATGTAGGTTTTACTTCTCACCTCTCTTTAAATTTTGACAATTTTTTTTGCAATTTTGTGACGTAAAGAGTCCAAAAAGTGTATTATAACCGTTATCTTCAAGGAGTTGCAGATAAAAAAAACTCAACTACTTATGAATTATTGTTTTATATGAAAATAAAGAGATAGAAATTTAGGCAAACTGAAGGACATTAGAGCAATTTTGATGAATCGTCAACGTAATTTACAGCAATTCGTGTTATTATTGTTACGATTTTTCTGCCGCAATACTGCACAGAATTTTGAACTTTTCATAAGAAACATTATTTCCACTATTTTTGCTTCATGAACCTCAACGCTTAATAGAGCTTATCATCATAATCATATTATTATGGAAAAACAACTTTAAAATTGGAAAATACTCTGAATTCAGAAAGGGAATGTTGTTATCTCCTGCCCAAAAATGATGGCCTATGTGCGACGTCAAAAATGAGTGACATGTGGATGCACACCTTGAAAGGGGGGGGGGATTAAAGTCTAATTGCAAAACTTCTCTTGGCTACATATTTCGACGCTGCTATTTTGTCCTAGTTCCACGTTTGCGCTGGAGAAGAAGAACGAAAAAAAACATGACAAACTAGGGTTTCGAGCTCATTTTCAAAACTTCTGAAAATACGATATCACAATTTATTTTGGCTATATGGATAAACATAAATAGTGTTTACCATTGTTCGTTAATAAGCTATCAGTTTCAATAACATTTTTTTTTTTTTACTGTACATGTTTTTTTAAACTCAGCTTTTTTTTCATTTGTTAATGGAGGTTGGGAGAGGAGTCTTTCAAAAGGAGTATTTTAATCATACATTTAAGGATTTCTTTTGTCATGGAGGCTGCAATGGTACACTCTTTATGGGGGTCGGATAATATTTATGGTAAAGTTTAAGATTTGAAGTTTTTAATATTATTTTATTCTGCTGTATGTCCTGTTTCATTAGGCACCTCATTTATGAATTTCAGACCATTGTTATTTTTTATAATAATTTCTTTGAGTAGAAAAATAAATAGTACCCAATATAATTAGGTTTTAAAAACACCTCGGACATTATTCTTTTCAAAACCTAGACCTTAATTTAAATAATTCGAGATTTATATTTGTTTAATTTAGGTACACTTTTCTCTGAATCCATCCGAGACATATCAATAAAAAGTGTTTTAATTTGTTTGTCATATTATAGCAAACCTTAAAGCACAACAGTATTGGAAGTTATTTTTACGTTTATTAATTCATCACTTTGTTATCGTGGAAACTAGATAATTTCTTCGAAAACTTTCTAAGAATCATTGCAATAAAATAAAATAATATATGAGAATTTCCTGTGTTTAAAATGTTTCCTACAGTACGTTCCTTAATCTAAAAAAAGTTCATTGAAATATTTTTCATGGTTCCAGAGAAAAGTGCACTTAAATGTGCAAGAAATAGATATCAGAAAATTAAGATCAAAATCTAGGTTTAAAAAAATAATGACCTAGGTATTTTTTAAATTTACTGTATTATTTTGTGTATATTTTATTTATTAAATTTTTATTTTTCAAAATGATTATTTTTTTAGATTATTTAAAAAAAAATTAGTTTACTTATTCTAAAACTAAACAATGGTCAGAAATTCCTAAATGAGGTGTGAAATGAAACAGGACAAACAGTAGAATAAAATAATATTAACAACTAAAAATACCAAATTTTTACCATTTATATTATCCAACCCAATCCAATCAAGAAATGATATGAAAAGTCATATTGTGGCTCTGAGGGCTCTGCCCCCCATAGCCGCAATTTTACTTTTCAGACAAATAGCCCGTTTTTTAACTAGATTTATTAAATTAATTAGATTTAATTTAAGATTAATTTAATTAATCTTAAAAATATAATATTTAATTGCTAGATTAATTTAATTAGATTTTAATTAGATTTGATGTTACCTAGATCAAAATAGTTGACAATTAGCTTAGGTTAATCTGACTTTAAAAAACGTTTTTGCATGCTTTTGAATTTTTAAGGTTTCTGTTCGTATGTTTCTGAATTTGAAAATTCTATTTGCTTGTTTCTTACGTTTAGAAGTTCCCCGTGTTTCTAACTTTCTGAAGCTTCTGTTCACGTGTTTCATAGTTTTGAAAATTTTGTTCGTATATTTCTAAATTTTGTAGACTCTGGTCACTTGTTTCTCAATTTCTAAAAAAACATCACGTGTTTCTGGCTTTTCGTATTTCTTTTCGTGTTTCTCTTTTTTGGAAATTCTATTCATATATTTCTGACTTGTTGAAAATTTAGTAAATTTTTTCACAGTCTGAAAATTTTTTGTGATTCTGAGATCAAATTTTTGTTTTCATGTTTCTCACCTTTTTAAATTTTGTGTGTTTCTCAGTTTTTAAAAAAAATTTTACCTTGTTTTGAATTTTTGCAAATCCTATTCACCATTTCGTTATATTCACGTGTTTTTCCTGACTTTTTTACAACAATATTTGCGTGCCTCAAAAGATAACATAAGGATATGTAACCTAGGTTAAAATAGTTAACCGCTAACTCAGTCTAATCTGACTGAAAATTCTGTTCGTGTGTTTTTTACCTTTTCAAGTTTCTAAATGTTTCTGGCTTTGAAAATTCCGATTGCTTGTTTCTTACTTTTTGAAAGCTTTGATCCCGTGTCTCTGACTTTTTTTCCAGTTTTTTCGCATGTTTCTTATTTTTCGAAAATTCCGTTAGTATCATTTTCTCAATTTTTTCAACTTTCTTTTCACGCGTTTCAGTCTTTTTGAAAATTTAGTTTCCGTGTTACTGACATATCGAAAATTTTGTTCTCTTTGTTCTCTCTTTGACTTCTTCAAAATTTTGAATGCGTTTAGAATTTTTTGAAAATTTTCTTCGTTTGCTTCTGACTTTTTCAAGTTTCTGCTCATATGTTTCAAACAATTTGAAAATTCTATTCGGGTGTTTCTGGCTTTATTTATTTTTCAAGACATCTTCTTACTTTTTGATATTTTTTCTCCGCCGTTTCATTATGTTCACGTATTTTTCTGATTTTTTGTAAACTCTGTTTGGATGTATCAAAATCTAACATGGGGATTTGTTACCTAGGTCAAAATATTTGACAGCTAGCTTATGTTAGTCTGACTTTTAGAAAATTCTTTTGGCATTCTTTTGACTTTTCAAGTTTCTCTTTGCATGTATCTGATTTTTGAAAATTATATTTACTTGTTTCTTACTTTTTAAAATTCCCCGTGTTTCTAACTTTCTCATGCTTCTCTTCACTTATCTGACTTTTCTGAAAATTCTGTTCGGATGTTTCTGACTTTTGTAGATTCTGGTCGCTTGTTTCTCAATTTCTCAAATTTCTTTTCATGTGTTTCTGGCTTTTTCGTAATTCGTTTCGTGTGTTTCTCATTTTTTGGAAATTCTATTCATATATTTCTGATATGTTGAAAATTTCATAAATTTGCTCGCATTTTGAAAATTCTTCGTGTGAATCTGAGTTCAAATTTCTGTTTTCATTTTTATAACTTTTTAAAAATATATTTTGCGTGTTTTTAAGTTTTTGAAAGTTTTGTTCGCTTCTTTGACTTTTTGCGAATTCTCTTCATTATTTTGTTATATTCACATATTTTTACTGACTTTTTGAAAACAATATTTGTGTAATTCAAAAATTCTGCTCGTGTGTTTTTGGCCTTTTCAAGTTTCTATATGTTTCTGACATTGAAAATTCTGTTTGCTTGTTTCTTACTTTTGAAAGCTGTGGTCCCATGTCTCTGACTTTTTTCAAGTTTTGTTCGCATGTTGCTTACTTTTGAAAATTCCGTTAGTATTATTTCTCGATTTTTTCAACTTCCTTTTAACGCGTTTCAGTCTTTTTGAAAATGCTGTTTGTCATTCTGACTTATTAAAAATTTTGAAAGTTTTTTTTTCTTCGTTCGTTTTTTATTTTTTCAAGTTCCTCCCATATGTTTCTGACATTTTGAAATTCTGTTCACGTGTTTCTGACTTTTGGAGAATTTTTTAAGTGTGTTTTAACTTCTTGAAAAAAATTAATGTGTTTCTGTTTTTTTCAACTTTCTGTTGACATGTTTCTGGCTCTTAGAAAATGCTGTTCGCATATTGTGTTTTCTTAATTGTTTAAAATTTTCTTCGTTGTAAACAGTTTTCTTTAGTAGTTCAACCAAGGAAAAATGGCTAAGCCCCACAAGTTGACCCTAATAACCTCAGCCTTTCACCAGTGGAACGCTTTGAGGACGATTTCAGCCATTGTATAAATGAAGAGAGTATTAATGAGGTTAAAAACTACAAAATGTCTTTCAACAAGTGGACAGACATGAAAGGCGAATCTCAAGAAAAATATTATTTTACACTAAAAATGTGCCTAACAATGTCGGTGGTTCAATTGTCTGAAACGCCCATGGTCCACAAGTTTGCTTGATATATACTTTTTAGCCATAAGATGCCGCTTGTGACGTGAAGTTATCTTATTTCTTAAGATTAAAATCTAAGTCTCTAAAAGTGATCTAAAAATATTAATAAAAACATAATAATTTTAAGCGTATGCGTCTTAAATTTCCTTCGTGTAGAAGTTACTCGAAATATACTTTTTAGGTATTAATTGGCGACAGAAGTATGAAGGTACCTTATTTCCTAGGACTGAAACCTAAGTTTCTCAAAACGATCTAACATTAGTAATAAAATCAGATACAATTTATTTGTATGTGTCTGAAATGCCCATGTTGCACAAGCTACTCGTGATATACTTTGTAGCCGTAGGATGGCGCTTGAGACATGGCAAAACCTAAGTCTTTTAAAAGGGTGTTTTTCGAAATAGCCTAAAAATAAGGAAAATTAATATAATAACGCAAAAAGAATATTTTTAATGAAACAGTATCACATTAAATATTAGTGTTATCATGGAGCAACTTTGGATGTTTAGAAGCTGTTTTGGTTAAAATAACTCCTCATCTCCTCTATTAAAAGCGCAGTTATTCTCTTCTCTTACTTTTTGGCCAGTAGAATATTCACTGTTCTACTTTGGGTCATTTCCATTTAATTTAAATTTAATGGCAGTTTAATTTAAATTTAATGGCAGTTTCACCAACAAGTTCATTGCACAAAATTATTGGTGTTATTGGGTTCAATGACTGAACCTGGACAGAGATCTGGCGCTTCAGTATCAATAATATAGCGTTCGCACGTGCTTTGCTTTTATCAGTTCATCTTATACTTGTTTGAGATAATATCAGCAAACCCCCTTTTTACTTTGCTTGCGATTCCATTGTCTATTATTTCATTATTTATGCATACGTCATTTAGACAAAATACGGTTTTTAATATTGCTACAGAAGTATTCCCCTATTCTTCCTGCCTTCTTTTGATGTTATACTACTAGAACGAGAATGAAACGATCTATCAACCAGCAACGTATTACAAGAAGTTCTAGCAAGAAGCTAGCCTGTCATTTCTGTTAGTTTTAGGTTTGCATTATCTTTGATTTCTAGTTTTTCTGGCAATGTTACTCTTGCATATCTGACGTTTAATCCGACGTTTTAACACTTGAATTCTTTTGGCACTCTCAAAAAATTCAATCTCTTAATTGTATGACAACGCACGCATATGTTTACAATGATTGCTCCATTAGTACTTGTTTAGTAGTTCAGATATTTTTCTTCATGGTCGCTCAATTCTGCCATAACTCTATCAAATGTACACTTTCTTAAAGTAATTCATTTTCACCTATAAAATAAGATATACATGTTTTTTTCTGCCAAACCACTATTAGTATTGATGAATAGCGTACAATATTTGTCTATAAAGGAACTAACACCCTTAACCAAACATACTCTCTTAAAGGAGAGGAGGGACAATCATATGATGACCAACTAAAATATCTAGGGCCGGAGAAAGCTTGTTGGGACGATTGGGCCTAATCAGTCTCCATGTTTGAAAGGGACCTGTGCAACCATCAAAATACACAATTCACTTTCGAAATTATGAAAAGTTCCTAACAATTTCAGTAAGCGTTTTATCTGGCGAGAGATTATTTTAAACGCTAAAACCAATAAATTAGTGCATGATATCAACAATAAATCAGTATAGACTAAATAGTTTAGCAATTACTTTCGACTGAAAGTGAAGACACAAGGGTAATAGAAATTAAAACTGTTTTAGAAGCATTTGCAGAACAAAAATTTTGAAATATGTAAATTCATATGCCCATATACGGTGATGTAAAGTTCAAAAGCATTGTCAGTAGTTTCATAATATCAAGGGGCAGAAACGTAAATTAACGTTGCAAAAAAGAGTACATAAAAGAACAAAAGAGGATAAAACCATAAGCTCAAAATGGACAAACGGGACCATCAAATGTGACAAAATCAAGAGAATGACCTGAGAAACGTAAATGTACGACAGGTAATAATGAACAACCAAGACCATCAAAAGTGACAAGACAAATCCAAGCAACTAAGACAAAAGGCACTGAAAAAATGTCTGAAGCAATGATCAACGAAAATAAAAATCAAACAAATATATAGTTCAAATATTTTTGAAACCGACAATTAGAACAAGTTAAAAAGAAAATTGAAGAATATAGAAATATGCAGCTATAAGATAAGTGGCTGTGAAATTCACAACCACTCTAAAACAAAAATGGGGGACAAAAAAATATGCAGTTGCAAGACATATGATAATGAAAATGAAAATAAGAATGAAAATGAAGAACAGAAAAATCTGTGGGTAAAAAAGTATGCAGTTAGAAGATAATCAGCAGCTAGAATTACAAGCACCAATAGGAATAAGAACTTGCCAAAAATGAAAGTGAAGAGCAAAGAATTGTAGGGTTAGCAGGTACGCTAAAGCAAGTATCAAGAGTGTCAAAAGTGACACTGAAGAACAAACAATTTTGCTGTTAAAGGACAGTTAGAATTAGGACGAGTCAAAAATGAAAGTACAGAAGAAAAAAGGTACTTGTGTATGTAATGGTCACACTCGAGAACACTCCCGTTTTATCTGTCTGTATTAAGAGACAACTAGCTTACACTCAGTTGGAAGCAAGTGACTGGTGACAGAATACGTTGGACTTACATATTTTGGGCTATATACTTGCATATTTGGGGGTGGGTGGGGGTGGATTAAGTATTCGGAAAGCGTGAAGTTAAAAAACAATTCTTACTTCATAATATGCAGAATAACTGTAGCTAACACATTTTCCATGTAAAAGCGCTATAGTTTCCCCTCCCCTCCTTAACGTGCAAAAATATAGCCCAAATTTGTTTCTAAAGTATTATATTTTCATTACATTTTGGTGTGTTTTATTAGGATTGACCTAACTTTACTTCTCGGGTGCATACCATTTTGTACATAAGTACCAAGAAAATATTATGTTAGAAGATCAGCAACCATCACAATCTTCGATGCCAGCAAATTGTGGCATAAAATCCAGGAAAAACCTACAAAGATACCGTAAAGTTCGAGCGTTAGTTACAAGTCATTGGAACCCTTCAACTCTGAATTTATTTGATGTGAAGTCCTCCATTATCCTAGAGGAAAATTAGCCAACAAAGAATATTTATTTGGAGGTTCATGCCTGCTTTGGTCGAATAGCATTTTTGCATCAACAATTTCCAAATGAATTTGTTTGGCCCGTTACAGGACATTATTTGCTCTCTAAAGAATTCTACAAACAAGTACGAAACTAGAGCTCATGTTTCACCTTTGCTTCAGTCAATGTAAGCGATGATCGAACCAAAAATAGTCGGGATGTTCTCAGCTCAAAATAGCTGTACAAATTTATCATAAAATCAATTTAGCGGTACACCACTCCCAGACCACTGAAGGTGAATTTGAACCATATTCATATACCTAATGTAGTCTTTAGACCCTGATTTAGATATTAACGAACAATTTTCACATCTTTGAAATTACTATGTTAGTCGTAACCCTACAGATCTCTTGGGAGGAACATTGTGAGACACAAAGCGCTATGCTAAAGATAACATAAAAATGGCCAGAGTTCAGGGGGTGATGAGCTACGGAGAATCGAATGCCACGGGTGAGTGAGTCGCAGGCCAAGGAGAGACCAGGCCTCAATGTTAAGTAGAGACCATGGATCAGGAAAGTGGTACGGGGCAGGATGGGACCACGAAACATGGAGGGACCAAGAGGAATGAGAGTTCACGGGCCAGGGATAGAGCCTTGGTCCACTGAGAAACCACAGTCCAGGAAGGGCTATGACTCAAGGTGGCACAGGATTTTCCATGGGAGGGCCATGGACAATTGAGGGGTATTTTTTGTTTTAAAAAGTAGAGCTGCGTGAAAGAGTGAAACTTTTGCGTAAAGAGCGAGGCGTTGAGGGGGGACATTTCCTTTCATATGCGGAATAATTTCTGTCCATCTTAAGTTTTAATGTCGCTCCTTACTTTCAGTTGAAAAAACTTGTTTTTTATTTAATTAGAGATAGAAACGGTGCGACATTAGTTATAAGGAAAGAGTTCAGAAGAGATGAACCGTAGATTTTGAGAATGTGCGAAGCAAAGATAGAGTTGATGGAAAAGATAAAGAGGAAAATGAAAAAAATCGTGATACCTTGGATATGAAGGAAGGTTTTTTTGTGACGAAGTACTAGCGACAGCACTAAAAGGATTAACAATTGATGTAGCCCCAGGTTCTGATGAGTTCGTAAATGAGTTTCGTAAATACGGTGGCTCTGAGGCTAGAAATAAGTTACTAATGACTACGAATATGCTTTTTGAAAAAGGGAAAGTAACTAGCGATTTCAGAAAAACCTTAATTAAACCACTGTTAAAAAAGGTGATAAGAGTGAGTGTAGTAATTATAGAGGCATTAGTCTGGTCTTTTTAAGTGGGAAATTACTTCGTAATATGATACTTTTTAGACTGAGATATGCTTTAGACAAAGTTTTAAGGGAAGAACTGTACGGTTTTAGAAAAGGTAGAGGGTGTGTAGACCACATTTTTACTCTTAGGTCAATAATTGAATAGTGACTGAGTTATCAAACACCTTTGGTCCTCAGTTTTATAGATGATGAGCAAGCCTTCGGTTCTGTTAATGGAAGAGCTTTAGCAAAGGTCTTATCCTTGTATGGTATACCAGTCAAATAAATCAAAGTGATTATTTCTATGCACAGGAATAACACTGCTGTGGTTTAGGTAGGAAATAAGGTTAGCCGTTGGTTTTGTATTAAATCAGGAGTAAAGTAGGACTATATTTTATCCGCTTTTATTTGGATCATTCTAATTGACTTTGTGTTAAGGAGCACAGGAGGGGCAATGGAAGACCACGGACTCAAATGGGAGGAAAATATCTCCTGGACTTATATTATGCTGATGATTTAAGCATCCTAGAAGAAAGTGTGAGCAAAATGAATGATGTTTTAAAGGTTTTGCGAGTTCAGCGTGTTAGAATTATTGTTGAGAAAACTTAGGTCACTAAGGCTTGGAATAAGTGAAAATGAGAAGGTGAAGTTGGATAGCGAAAAAATTGATCAGGTCGACAGCTCCACTTACCTTGGTAGTACTATTAGTAAAGACGGTGTGAGCAGTGAAGATGTTAACAGTAGAATAGCCAAGGCTCATGGTGTTTTCTCACAGTTAAAAAGTTTGAAAGAACAGGAAGATAAGTCTGCAAATCAATATTAGAATATTGGAAGGTACAATGATGACAGTGGTCAAATATGGCTCTGAAGTATGGGCGCTCCGTAGAGCGGATGAAGATTTACAAGATATTTTTCAGAGAAACTGTTTACTGATTGTTCTGGGTACCTGGCTGACTGACCGCATTTCAAACAGTAGGTTGTACGAACAGTGTGCTTCAATTGTGCTTTCTATGGCTATAATGAGACAAAGGTTGAGGTGGCTGCGGATGAAGGACGACAGATTGCCGAAGATTTTTCTTTTCGGCCAACCGTCTAGGGCTAAATGGAAGGCAGGTCGTCCGCTGTTGGGATGGAAGGGTGCCATAAAAAGATTCAAAGGAAATGAGAACTTCCTGAGAGGGCGTAAAGAAGGAAGGTTTGAACAAATAGATTGGGATGGAGGAGGAGCGTGTGTAGCTGTGTTTGCCTCAGAGGGATTGGTGCTACGGTTAGCTGTTAGTAGTAGAGTAGTAGCAGTACTGACACTTATACATGTAGCAAATGTAGTTTATGGAAAATTAATTACCGACTGGTTTTAATCTATTTTAACCGACAATTTTACCATTTTAAGCAAATACGCATTATTAGATCGTCCTTTCTTGAGGTTAAATAAAAAAACAAGTTTTTTAACTGAAAGTAAGGAGCGACATCAAAACTTAAAACAAACAGAAATTACTCCGTATATTAAAGGGGCCGTTCCCTCCTCAATATCCCGCTCTTTACGCTAAAGTTTGACTCTTTCTCTCAACTTTACTTTTTAAAACAGTAAAAAACTTCAGCGTAAAGACCGGGACGTTGAGGAGGTAAAAGCCCCCTTAATATATGGAGTAATTTCTGTTCATTCTAAGTTTTATGTCACTCCTTACTTTCAGTTAAAAAACAAGTTTTTTTCATTTAATTTCTGAACGTTTTTGAATTAATGCATTTTTTTATTTTGGCTGTTCGCACATGAATAATTAAAACGAAATTTACATATTCGTTTTATTTTATCTAAATGGCTTCTCTGAGTTTCGATCGGAAGATTTTGAGAAAAAAGGGTGGGGGAGGAGGCCCAGTTGTCCTCCAATTTTGTCAACTTAAAAAGATAAAAACGTTCGTATAAAACTAAAAACCCCAAATATGCGTAATAATTTCTGTTCTTTTTAAGTTTTAATGCTGCTACTTACTTTCAGTTGAAAAAACTTTTCCATATTTATTTTTTAGTTGTTTTGTTTTTATTTTAAATAGTGCAAGAATATCCTGCACCCCCTTCTTGGAAATGATCTTCTCCCATGACAATTTCCTCCATGTAAAGATACTCCCACGTAACCCTCCCCTCAACCCCCCACCAACCGAAAAATCCCACTGAAAACGTCTGTACGCTTCTCAATAACCATACTCGTGTACATTTCTCACACAAATTTTGTAACTTGCAGCCCCTTGGACTGTCAGGGAGTAAGTCGTCCCCAAAGACATTGTTATTAGGTTTTATGACTATGCTGGACAAAATGGCTAAGTCAAAGTTTTGATCCGTTGACTTTGGGGAAAAAATGAGCGTGGGAGGGGGCCTAGGTTTCCTCCAATATTTTCGGTCACTTTAAAAGGGCACTAGAACTTTTAATTACCATTAGAATGAGCCCTCTCGCGACATTCTAGCACCACTGGGTCGATACGATCACCCGCGGACAAAATAAAAGAAAACAAGAACAAGAAAACAAATAAACACCCACCCGTGATCGGTCTTCTGGCAAAAAATACGAAATTCCACATTTTTGTAGATAGGAGCTTGAAACTTTTACAGTACGGTTATCTGATACGCTGATAGCGACGGTGTGATTTTCGTTAGGATTGACCAAATTTGATTAGACTTATATATTTGAAGTCATCATAAAAATCCGATTCTTTTGATGTGTCTTTTAGTATCAAAATTCCGTCTTTTAGAGTTTCGTTTACTATTGAGCTGGGTCGCTTCTACTACAGTTCGTTACCACGAACTGTTTGACTTGGTGAAAAACACAAAGTATATTCATTCTCCTTCTCTTTGAGCAGTTACATGGTTTTTAGTCATTTCTGCACTGATGTCGTATGTAGTTCATTTCTTCAAAAAGTCTGAACTTGGTTTGTTATTTCTCCGAGTCAACCGCTGGGCTGGCTGGGACTTCCTTAGTTTTGTCTTGAGATTGAGAATACTTGTTTGATTCTGGTTTAACCACGATACAACAGGCGTGTTTCTACTAAAAGGTTGGTGCTGGATGATGTAGGAGGAAAACACGAGGGGTCAATGGTCACTTTTTTTGAAATGAAACTTCTTTGCATGGTTCTCGTTTCAACAAGGTGCAACATACTCACATTTTCTACTAAAAAGTATCCGTGAAGAATAGACCATTCGTGTTACTTGGATCATTTGCAGTGATATTAATATTTAAAAAATTTAAGGAATGTAATGGCACAGGAGAGAGGGCTGAGTAAGGGCTCTGTATTTCCTCCGATCCCTAATGAATCCTAGAAAGGACACTAGATTTTAGCGATTCAACCTTTTCCCGAGTTTGTAGACAAAAGCAATTCTGGTATCCTCCTCCCGAAAAAGTAATACGTGAAGACCCATTACCTACTCTTTACCTAGTCAATCCTACTGCGTTCGACTCTAAATTTCCATTTTTTCAAATGGTCTCAATAACCCAGGCATAATGACAATTTTCTATATGTTTGGCTAGCTTTAGAGTTGTTTCCTTATTCGGAGAATGATTCACTATTTAACTGCTAATCTTTTAAAGTAAACTTCTTGAAGTAGTCAGAATACTTCGACTGTAGTGATCTTTCTTTTAGGATTTTTATTTTCAAATAGGTATGCGTTATATCTCAATTTTGTCTTTATTACTTACTTTTTTGTTAGAAAAACCCTTTTGCTGGAGCTGGGAATTTGGAGTTTTATATATTTATATATATATATATTACCGTGAATGTCCGAAATATTGCTGATGTCGATATTCACTGGTGAATGTTCGAAATTCCTTTTCCTCTGCTTTGATTAATTAGCTTTACGAGTCATCCTTTTCAGTCTGATGCAAGCTATAATGATAGAAGTTAAAGTTAGTTTAGGTTGGATTATGTTAGTTTAAGTTAGGTCGGATTAGATTAGGTTACGTTACGTTAAATTTGGTTCTAAATATAAGAAATGGGTTAAAAACATAATCCAAGCTAACCTAACCCATCCTAACCTCACCTAAACAAACCTAATCTATTCTAACCTAACCTGTCATCATCAAACTTTACATTATATATATATATATATATATATATATATATATATATATATATATATATATATATATATATATATATATATATATATATATATATATATATATATATATATATATATATATATATATTATATACATATATATATTATATATACATATATATATATATATTTTTATATATATATATACATATATATATATATATATATATATATATATATATATATATTATATATATATTATATATATATTATATATATACATATATATATATATATATATATATATATATATATATATATATATATATATATATATATATATATATCCAAAATCTGGTTAAAGTCGACATTCACCAATGAATGTCCGAAATTTCCTTTTCTTTGCTTGGATCCAATTAGCTTTGCGAGTCAGCTTTTTCAGTCTTAAGCAAGCTATGATAGTGAAGCTGAAAGTTAGGTTAGGTTCTTGTAGTTTAGGTTAGGTTAAATTTGGTTATAAACCTCAGAAACGGGTTAAAAACATAAGCTAACTCATCCTAGCCAAACCTAACCTAAATTGTCATCATCAAACCTTGCATTAAATAGAAGTAGACTGACAATGCTGACTAAATCCAAGGAGAGTATTTCTGACATTCACCGTTGAATGTCGTAAATAATGTTTTCTTACCTACAAATAATCAAGTAAAATCAAGCGTCTTTACATGTGTTCACACTTCTTTCTTTGCACTGAAAAATAAGATAAAACTAGATCTACGTTGCATGGGCAACGTGAGGTGTTGCGGCAACCTTTGCTCGGCTTCGCCGAGTAAAGTGTTGCGAGAGCAACACTTTGGTTTTGTTTCCTCGCTGCGACTAAACGCTGAAGTTGTTAATCTGTAAGGATGCTAAAATACATACTAGGTACACCAATTCGCAAAAGTTGCAAACTCCTCATTGCTAAAGATGATTGTAGCCTTACAGCCGATTATTACTTACAAGTCCCCTACATGTCTTACCACTGGAACCAAATTGGTCTTACCATCAAATACAACGGAATCAAAAAATAGGTACACCAACTAGTAAGAGTTGCGAACCCCTCATTGCCGAGGATGATTATGAGCTAACAGCCAACTGTTGCTTAAAACTCCCCTATATGTCTCACAATTGGTATCGGCCTATTTTTGGTTTCAGTGTGTACCTTACTACTGAAGTTGTCAACCCCTTTAAACTTTCAAACTGGTATATCTCATGAAGGAATTTTTGTACAAAAAATGGATGGCATATACTTTAATGAGCTCATCAAAAGCTGTCGACTGCCGTCGAAAAAAAAAAATCTATCTGTCTTAGTTCAAAAGTTGACTTTTTTGTCGTAGGCCAACTTTCTAACGTCATCACTTAGAAAGGAGCAAAGGATAAACTCTAATTTCTTTAGCAATGAGAGAACTTTTAAAGTTTAAGAGGCACATCTGATACCATTTCTCTACCGCAATCCCAAGTGCGAAAAACCGAATGATAAACTCAGCCGAAATCACGGCAGCACTTTCGGACCCGTGGGAAAATGCCGCTTTTTTGCTTCTCTAAATTTTTCTATTTATCACTCAAAGAAGATATATTGGCTGTGGGGCAGGGTAACTGTCGCATATATTTAACACTTATAGATTTTAGTCCATCTTCAATTTGAAACTGGTGCCTGCCTGCTTGCCTGCTAGAACGGAGCTTTCCACTCGAAAGCAGAAACATAGTTTGATGAAACGAAAGCTTGGCTGCATAACTTCAGATAGTCCTCTCTGACATAGGCTATACAACCCCTCTTCACTTCACATACTATAGGCTCTGGCTCAAGGACAAGCAAAAACCATCCTTTTTGGCCCCAGGCAAGAGTTCTACGAAGCTTTCCAAAATGTAAGGTCATATTCATCAATCCGGCCTAAGGTCCACACTTTCCGTAAAAACCGCAGAGGTTAGACCCTTACCACTTTCTAGGAATAAGCTGAAATTGGGGTGCAAGGAACAAAAAAAAAAAAAAAAAAACACGACAAAACCAAAGTGTTGCTCTCGCAACACAATAAACAAGCAGGAAACGGAAAATTTTTGTTGAATAATTTTGAAACTATGTGAACGGACAGAGCGAAATGATTATGTATAGAGTGGGAACGTATTTATATTTATGCACTCGATAACCGGTTGGGCTTAGGGGCGCATTCCAGGTGTAAATTGCAAAATAATTGGTATTTCCTTCAAATTTAATTCGAAGTAACTTCGAGCTTGGAACCTTTCAAAAACTCTTGTCTCTCACGAAAGTCCACATTCCCTACGCAAGGAATCATATTTCTCGTAATTCATTAGTTTGGCTATTTGCCTCCATTTTTCCCAATTTGATGATGATCGAGTACTTGCTTGTTAAACATAACCCCAATCAAGAATTACGCTGTAAAAGATCTAACAGAAACCGGCTTCCCTTCTTGGGTCGGCTATGATTTGCTTATTTTGAGTGAGAAAATTATGATTTATGTATATTTCTATTAAATATTTAACGTATAGAGTTTGTGAGGGTCTATTAATATATAGAGTTAGGTTGAAGTGGGTTACGTTAAGTATCTAATATGATGAGTTCTGTGCTGCCTGCTTTCCATAATTCCTGTTGTAGTTTCCGTAATTTTGTTTCTAAAGTATAATGTTATCTTCATGTTTTGGTATATGTCATTAGGATTAATCTAACTACACTTATTGAGTGCGTTCCGTTTAACAGACAAGTGTCTTCAACGGAACGTACAACATGATTACAGTATAACATGATTGTACTGAAGTTAATTCACTAAGATGTTAGCTATGGCATTCGCAAAAATTTAGTACGCTTTGAACAAAATTCATTTTCAAGATACTTATTCCGTCATTACTGCTATTCTTTGTAATTCCTTTATGACCTCTCCGCCTAAATTAATTCTCCCCTAGTGAATTTCTGTTGATGGGAGTGACGAAGCCTCTTAAGTATTTTATTTTGTTCTCTATTACTATATGCTCTGCTCCTATATTTAAATCTATTACTCAAAAGAATCATTTATGCAGTGTTTCCACTATGGAGATTTCCTCCCTTAAATGGGGTTTTTTGGGACTTTTAGAGGTGACATTTTTTGGGGGATCTGGAGATCTTCTAGGAATACTTCCTCTCCCGTGGATTTGTAGGCAATTTGTAGGGATTTTTATTTAATTCGTTCATCATCATCATCTTTTTTTTATCAGAGAAGCGGGATAATTCGAATCAGGATCTCTTTCCTTACGAATTGAACTTAGAATAACAGAGAAGTACTTCTTCAATTACTTAAACATTTTTAACTGCTCAAAGATTTTGAGATGTGCAGAAGTCCTAAGCAACAAACTGGCAACAAAGAACTGTTTGAAACAGTTCCATGCTAATGTGGGCTTCAAACCGTAATTTAAGCTTGGACTATTCTTGATTAATGAAGTCATATGGTTTATCATTTTTGGGTTGTTTTTCGAATCAGGATACTTCGAATCAGGATCTCTTTCCTTAAGAATTGAACTTAGAATGGCAGAGAAGTACTTCTTCAATTACTTAAACATTTTTAACTGCTCAAAGATTTTGAGATGTGCAGAAGTCCTAAGCAACAAGCTGGCAATAAAGAACTGTTTGAAACAGCTCCATGCAAATGTGGGCTTCAAACCGTAATTTAAGCTTGGACTGTTCTTGATTAATGATGTCATATGGTTTATCATTTTTGGGTTGTTTTTTCATTAAATTTTTTGGTAGATAGCAGGTCATTTTTTTTACAGGTCAGAAAAATAAAGTATAATATAATATATTTTTTGATAGGTTTATAGGGACGAGGTTGTTCATACTATAGTAAATTTTTTGATAAATATTTTGCAGCTCATATAATTGACTTACCAATAAAGTGAACACACCACTCGATGCCTTTTTTATGTTATTTTCGAATATAGTAATCGCTTCTATCGCAAATTCGAATCTAAGCACTTTTTGACCTAACCTAACCTATCTAACCTGGTAAACATTTGCAGTTCATATATAATTGACTTATCAATAAAGTGAACATGCCACTTGATTCCTTTTTTATGGTCTTTACGAATATAATAATTGCTTCTATTGCAAATTCAAATTTAAGCACTTTTTGAGCTCTTAAATATGACGGATTTTTTATTAAAGCATAAGTTATCGGTCATTTTCGACAAAATAGTACTACGTTTTCTCTGTGCCGTTTTCTTGGTCGTTTTCGACAAAATACTACTACTTTTTCTCAATGCCAAAATTATTTATAGTTATCTTAGGTTAGTGGTAAATTTTTTGTTGTTCATATTTTTAACATACAAATAAAGTGAACGTACCACTCGATGCCTTTTTATATGTTTTTTACGAATATAATAATCGCTCCTATCGCAAATTTAAATTTCAGCACTTTTTGAGCTCTTGATAATTGGTCTAAATCTTTGAAAAATTGGTCGCAAACTTACTGTTTCATTATAAATCCATTAAAAAAAAACGACCGTCAGAATAAACTAAAAACAGAAATCTTGCGGGGGATTCTAAAAACAAAACATGGAATGAAAAGGACCCAAGAAAGTGCGGAATGTGAAAATGATCAGTTACTTCACCACATGAGAAGGGTTAGAGCTTCAGCCACCATACAAAAAATGGTGAAAACACATCAGAGGAAGATAATAAGATGTGTTAAACATCTTATATTGTAATCTACATTACAGTATTACATTTTCTTTTCTACTTGCTTGATATTATTTGAAGTATATTTGAAGCTATTTGTATTTAGTTGATGATTAGAAAGCATTTTAAACGAAATGACAAGACATTCTGTTATGGTACTGATAGCAAGTCTTCAATCTAAGAAGTCAAAATATGCTACCTTTCGCTGGTACTGCTAAAATAAGATAGGAAGAAGCAGTTTAGGGAGTAATTGGAAAATTGCAGATCTTTAGAGATTTTGGAACTGAAGATGGGGATTTCTAGGAATTTTTCAGTTCTTTATTAGAGATTAAAAAAAGTGTAAACACTGCTATTATGCCACTGGCTCCCAAACTTTTTCAAGTCCTGTGTCCTTAAAAAAGAAAAAAAAGAAAGAAGTCTCATGGAATACCCCCTGCAAAAATTAAAGCAAAGGAACAATTAAAACAATATTAAACTACCCTGGATATATTGTTAACATTGGTCTGTTTCTAATGCCCGCAATGTAAACATATGGTGAAAAAAAAAAGAAATAAAATTATGGTACGAGCCTCGAGAGAATAATTATGTATATATATATATATATATATATATATATATATATATATATATATATATATATATATATATATATATATATATATATATATATATATATAGCCATGAAAGGATGTAGCTAGTGTTTTTGTTCTGATTCTAAAAATGTGAGATCTGTTAGACAATCGAGCTGCGGACGGGACCCTTGTGCAGTTACGCACAGAAGATGTAATAAGTATTGGCGATAATTAGCATGAGCGTGTATGAAGTATTAGAAGTATTGCTAGAAGTGTTAAGAAGTATTGCTTCTCAAAGAGATCCCTGAGCTGAGATATTTGAACTAAGCTTCTATAAAGTCTGGACCAAATATTGCAGGCAGAGCCTAAATCTGAAGTTGCATCAAGTTTATTTCTATGTTTGTTCTTGATGAATCCATAGGATGACCAAGCCCTCTCAAGAAATGCTGAGGTTTGGAAAGGCAGCAGACACTTCAAGGCTCTATTACCGATGTTTTTATATTCTTTCCTTGTTATTTTGAAATAATTAATGTTCATACTCATGACAGTGTACCTAAACCGGAAACTGTCGACTTTTTTTTCACAGCGAATAAACAATAAAGAGATTATTCAAAAAATTTCATATATTTTGATGTTTTCAGGATTGTAATATAAGCATCAGCCTTTTATTTAAAACGTAACAAAAATATTATGAATATGAACTCCGTTGTGATCCTACCAAGATACTTATTCTACTATTACTGATATTATTTCGCGGTTACCCCCTCCCCTCCCCACGACCATCTACGTGAAACCTGGGGGGTACGCGCACCCCCAGTAAGTAATTTAATTGAAAAAATATTTTTTTCAACTGGAAGCAAGGAGCAACACGAAAAATTAAAACGAACAGGAATTAATTTGTACATGGGGGCTGCCCTGCTTCAATCATCATTCTTAACGCAAAAGTTTGACTCTTTTTCACACATCTTTATGACAAACTGCTCAAACACAAGGATAACTAAATTTGAATGAGAAATATTTTTTAAGAACTTTAATATTTTAACGGAAGGATCGAGGGATGAGAAAGTAACAGCCTTACTTCCAGGTGAATAGACTTTTTCTTTTTAAATTTAATTTCCAACCATTTTCAAGTCATGCTAAGAAATCCCCGGTGCAAAATAGTCCTTGAAAAATTACCCCTAGAAACACAAATCTCCTAGAAAATTCTCCTATGGAAAATCCCCCCTAACAATTCCCGTATATTTCCTAATAACAAATATTATGTCAACAATGGGTAAATTACTTAATTTACAGCCCTTTCCTTAGGGGTAATGGTGGGGGGGGGGGTGATAATATTATCACAAGATTCATAGTTATTGGAATTGTGAACTATGTTGACCAAGATGGTTATCTCAAAATGTCATCCTTATGGCTTTCTTTAAAACGGGCGTGGGAAAGAGGGCTAATTGCCTTTCCATACATTTGTTCACTTAAAAGGGCACTAGAACTTTTCATTTTCCTTTGAATGAGCCCTTTAACGATTGAATGGGACTGTTGGTTCGATAAAATCATCCCTGGGGAAATAAAAACAAAAATCAAAACAATTAAAACGGATCCGTGATCTTTCTTCTTGCAAAAAAAAAAATAATAAATTCCCCAAAGTATAGATGGGAGCTTCAAACTTCGACAGTAGGGTTCTCTGATATACTAAATCTGACGGCGACGTCAGATTCAAATTAAGATTGCTCGACGTTCGGGGCTGCTTTCCACCTTTTTGAAAATCAGTCAGATAATCACAGGCTCGTAACTTCCGATAGGTAACTTTAAATTTAATGAATTTTATGCATTTCGAATCAACAAAAAGAAACAATTCGTTTATGTGTTAATTATTACCAAAATTCCTTCTTTTTTTAAGTTTTGGCTACTATTGAGTCGAGTCGCTGCTTGCTTACAGTTCGTTGCCATGAATTGTTTGAAGCTTTGCAGATACACTGGTAAGGGAAGCTTTGTCCAAAAATTAACCAGGTCTTGACGTACTGCTAAAAGAAATTTAGATCCTGATTCTGCGTAAAAATTAGCTAAATCCCAGCCTAGCTCTAAAGGAGCTCATTGCTGCTTCAATGTAAAATTGAATCCAAACTGCAGAATTTTGGTGAAGAGGTGCAAAAACGAGTCTAAATCAAGCTTCAAAATTATGGTGAAGCGTCGTTAAAACGGGTTAAGTCCTTACTCCATGTAAAGATAGGGCAAGTCGAAGCAGCAGAATACTCGGTCCAAAAAAAGTCTCAAGTGCTGAATCCATGCAGAAATAACCTAAATCTAAGCTTTAGAATCTCGGTTACTCGGCACAAAGACAGCCGAAGTACTAAATTTGGTAAAAATTAGATAAGTCCTGAATCAATGAAAAAATAAGTAAGTCCATGTTTGGTGCAAAAACGAATGAACTACGAATTGAACGCAAAATGATTCCGGTCCAAGAACTTTGACGATGCGGTTTGAAAGTGATTTGTGTCTTGAATCAGTGAAAAAAAAAAACTATTTTTAAGGTAATAACTGAATCGATGCAAGAAATGACTTAAGTTATTGCTTGGGTTAAAACGACCTAAGCACTGACTTCTGAAAAATTGAGCTAAGTCTTTAATCTTTGTAAACATCGGTTAAATCTTTACTCTTTTATTCAAAAAAGAAAAAATGAAAAACACTGATGACACTCTTGTTTTTAGTTTGAGGGGATAGCAGTCCCGTTCTTATTTTTCTAATTTCTTTGGGTCTTATGTTTAATCCCATCATTCTATTTATATCTCATCGTTAATGTTTCATTTATTCACTCATAGTAATTCTATTATTAATATACCTTATTATTTATTTTATCTTCTTTTTTCTAGGGTTTAATTTATTAGTTAATAGTGATGTTTGCTCATCTAGAGTTCTGCTTATTATATAACTGTATATCTGCTTGTTTTAAAACTCCACTTTGATTTTTACTTCGAGAATTTTTATTTACTCGTGTCCCTTTCTTCGAAGCTAAAAGGTTCATTTTAGTTCTGGAGGCATATTTATTTGACCTCTTGGATAATTCTGATTAAAACTTATCATTTTCCAATTTTAATCCAAAATCATGGGGACCTTTTGATTCATGTCGGTTCCCCCCCCCCCCCCCCAAAAAAAAAAATCGTTAGGACTCAGAATTTGTCATCAAAAACGCCCTTTTTCGTCTCTACGTGCAATTGTTCTACATTGTGCATGGGGAGAAGGAGAAGGTATTAAAATAATAACAGTCCTTTTTGGGAGATAATTTGCGTTTTAAGAAATCAAGGCTTTTGTGTTAATTGTGATAACCCGAAGAAAAAATAAAACTGTTGTAGCAGTGTGGGAAGTCCTTTCTTGCCCTACTTTTCCTGTATCTTGTTTTTTTTTTCTGCCAAGACGCTGGAATAGAAGATAAGGCGAATAAGAAAATAGGAGGCGAATAAGTGTTTCTCACAATTTTTTGCTTCGTTCTTCTTCCTGCTATAGTTTTAATCTCTTTGGTTTCTTTGGGGTTATAATTTGACATCATTTACTTTTTTAACCTATCCAATTCGTTTTCATTCGTCTTTGTAATTTTGCCCACTATGTTTTCCTCGCACTGTAAAAATGTATTTTATTATAAATAATTCAAGAAAGATAGAGGACTGTCAGGTTTTTATCGTTTTCAACTTTAAGTCTCTCGAAAGATAGTAAAAAGTGGCGTTAATAATTATACGAACAGAAATTATCTTGCGCACTAAGGCAGTTAAAATCCCCTAAATCGTCCGCTCCTTATGCTGAAGTTTAACTTTTGCTTTGCTGATAACCTGAAGGTATAATATCAAGCAATTTATGGTAACGAGCCATTAGTAAAGAGTGACTCGTGCTAGTATAAAAAAAATTGATAACGATATCACAGGCAACGCTACTGCTTTGCCTAGTAATGGACATAATGATTTAATGGTTTAATATTTATTTATAATACTTTTTCCCAGAGGCATTTCATACGGAAGACGTGGTCGAATAGACTTCAGAGGGTGCTCGTGCGATTGAAAATCGGAAGTTCTAGTGCCCTTTTTATTTCTTTATCGTTCAAAATAGTTCAAAGATCAAAAAATAAGCCTCCTGGGCTAAAAACCCAAAGTCCCTGGACAAGGACTGTAAGTTATACAAGCTGTCTATTGTTATCATATAAGGTTTTTGTGGAAGGGGTGGTCACATTCACTTCGAAGAAGGCTCATTCGATCTTCAAACGAAAGTTGTTGTTTTTTAGAGACAAGAGTTATTGGACCCCCCCCCCCTACTCCCTTTTCCCTCAATGCTTCTGATCAAAATTTTGAAGTTGTTATTCCAAATTTTGAATAGGTATTTTGTTCAAAACAGTCCGAATGTCAAATAACTATGATTCCGGGTTCGATAGCCCTCCCAGCCCCAAAGGTATGGGACGTGATTTATGCTAGTTGCTCATGGTTAATATATAAGGTTTTGTTGAAGCAGTAGCCATTTTAAATTTGGAGGGGCTCGTTCAATTGGAAATTGAGAGTTCTAGCGCCTTTTTAAGAGTCATAAGTGGTCGGAGGATAACCAGCTCACCCCAGACGCCCTTGTTTCCCCAAATACATGAATGAATGAAATTTTTAAGTGATTCACAAGTATTTCACTACTAATAATCTTTGAACTAACTCTACTGAAAAGAAAACTAGACAAATGAAACTACTAAATGCCACTGTCAAAGGTAACAATCAAAAATATATACATCTAACCAGTCTTCTAGTAGAATATAAAAGCCTATTCAAACATTTTCTCAACACTTTGTCAGAGACTACTGAACTAGGAAAATGGAAATTAGTTCCTAGAGATTAGAGCTGTAGTTTCAAATCAAAACGTTGTAAAAAAAAAAAAGGCAAGAAAACAGGAAGTGGCTACAAGATTCGCTTAAACTGAATATTTGATATATAATGACATTAATTGCTGATACATCATGAATTCAAGGTTCTATTTCTGTGTAATTTTATTTTTATTTTCAATGTTGTAATTAAGTAAAAAAAAAAATTGTAATATAATTCGTTTTCAGTAAAGTGCCGATGACACAGTAGGGTTTAGAATATTACAGTTAGGGAACCGAGCAAGAGTAAACTCCTGTTAGCAGTAAAAGCTATAAGGTAAACTCGGGTAAGTTCGACACATGGGGTAACTCCGAAACCCTCATCTCGTCTGGCCCAGTGATGGCAGAAGTCTGTGGTTATGGCTCCGTCTTCTTCCTTTGGCTTGGCACTTGACAACAGTGTTTAGTATTTCCGCAATTTCTAATTCCTTTCTTTGTGAAGAAATTTTTAAACCTTTAGAAGGGCATTTTTGCTGGCCACGAGGTATCTAGAAATTTTTAAGTAATATTGCGGAAAAAAAGAGATTTGATAGAATGATTCTAAATACCTGATGAGATAATAGGATAGCTTAAATATTTACAGATATTTATTAGTATTTCATTTTCAAGCCAGTCAGGAGATACAAAAGGTGTCGGGCTTACCCCGCACGGGCTGAATTTTTACACGGAGGGGGGTGGATTTACCTCATGTATACAAGTGGCTATTCTTTCGTAAATATAGCCTATATTGGTCCCAATTCCAATAATAGGTCTGCTGTAATCTGTAAGTTTTCTGTTGTTTCCATATCAAAAATTCAAGAGCAAACGACTGGCAAATATTGCAATAAATATAAACTAGGTGTTAAACCTAACAAGCCCCACCAGGAATGACCCCCGAAATTTTTGTCTGACTCGTAAAACGTAACAAAAATGGAAATACAATTTCTTATGATTAATCCTTCCCCCACCCCGAAAAATCTTAGTCATAGCCCTGCTCAAAAGTCACCAATAACAGGAAGGCAGGCGCATCACACCATGTTTTGGTTGATTTTCAACCAGTATGTTTAGAGACAGAAATGGGGAAGATATCCCTTCAATTCTCCTCTTATTTCCCAATGCCTACGTTTTATGACATTTTGACAAAGAGGTGTGCATGGCGCACTTTGTTTCACCGAGAGGGTTTCACGCATTTTTAATGCATTTAAAAGCTAAGGATCAAAGTGAGCCCCTGTTTCCCCAGTCTTTAGTTGAAGGACGGACATTTGATACCTTATGTTAATCAGCGTCTTTTAAGAACTATAGATAACGGGTAACACAAATTGGCCTCGTTGCCCCTTTAACACCACCCCTGCCTCTTGGACCGTATACAGGATTTTTTAGGGGGGGGTTTTTTACACAAGGATTTTTTTTCAGAGCGGCTTACAAAAAAAAAAAAAACGAAAAAAACGCATACAAAATTTGGTGATATCAAAGTAGGATTTTGATTCTAAGGGCAGAATTTGGATTCTCAAGGAATAGACCTAGGTTGGTTTCAAACAGGTGCAGCATATTTTAATGCGTGGTTTAAAGGACTCCTCATCCATTTTGAAGAATAAATTCTTTTTAAGATGTATAGTTTTAAATGTTTCAAAGGATCGACACCCAAGCGTTTGATTGATATAGGAGAAACAAAAGCAAGGTTTTGACCCGCACTACTTTCTTCAGCGAAGCTGACTAAGGTCTCTGCAACACTTCGCGTTGCCCATGTAATTTAAATCTAGTTTCTAGTTTCTTAGGTTTGTTTTCTTCATCAATAGCATTTTGCATTCGCTTTAGGCTGGACATCTTATGTGATTTAACTGAATATTGGTGCAAAAAAAATATGTAACGCCTGATTTATTCTTAATGTCAAATTATTTAATCCTTCTTATTGACCTGTGGTATTTGCTGAGATTCTTGTGTCTGGTTTTCAATTGTTATCGCCCTTGAATTCATTTCATGATTATTTTAATTATGTAACTTATGCTAATTTCTGAATTTGTGATAATCTTGATTAGACAAAAGGTTTCTAGAAAACAATAGAAATAGTGCTTGTGTATAGTCTATTCATCAAGTGATCTTTGATCTAACCCATGAGCATGACTCTAAGATCAAGTCTATTTTCACTTATTATAGACAAGTTCAAAGAGCAACATCTGAATGGATGAATTCTTTTATGCGTCGGCCAAGCAGGGGAAGGGACACCAATTATATGTCTGGCAGTGATCTGGTTACCAAATCATTACAGAGAAACTGGAAAGCTTCAGGTTTGTTGAGGTTCTCACAAATTCTGCCCTAAGTGTTTGCGATTTTTTCTTTTTTTTCTATTAAATCAAATTAAGGAAGAAATAGCAACGGAATGAGAGTTAAAAATGTAATAAATAATGTTTTTGTTTGGGGGGGGGGGGGTTGGATAAATATCCATGCCGAAACATCTGGTATTTTAGCCCTTAAATATTGAGAAATAGTCAACTATAATAATACAGTAAGTAATATTAATATTGGTGGCAATACATGTTTATAGGCTAAAGATGATCGCACTTAATGTAAATTTTTCAACCCCCCTTATTTTGGCAAGATTACTACACTAATTATGTACTAGCGTACATTTTTCTCAAATATAGTCTCTACCCATGCAGTTTTAACACAGGTAAGGTTTACATAGACCCGAGGATTCATCCCCTTTTCTTTTATCCTTGTTTCAGTATCTTATTTGATTATCAATTATACTTACCCCTCCCCCTTTATTTCCCTCGACTACCTGTCAATAAAAAAAAATATTTTTATGCTTCAATAGTTGAAATAGTTTGAGGTCGACTTTACCGGTTTTTGCCTTTAAATAATATACCTATTTTTTTTTAATTTCAACTACATATTGTAAAGGGAAAAAAAAAATCAATTTACAAGGAAACTGTAACATTTTATTACACTGTTAAATAGAGTGAAATGTTAATTAATGTGTGGTTTACCTTAATGACTAAACGGCGGATGCCCACTTTCACACGCTGAAGATTAAATTGGACAAAATTTTTTTAGGTATAACCACACATTCACTTGAGCTTTGTCACGCTCGCTTTCCCCGAATTATTAAACATTTTGAACTTGATATAAATTTTTCATTTGATTTTTGAAAAAGCGGATAAAGGGATTTATATACAACTAGTTGGTGGGGCGCTTCGCGCAACCCCCCCCCAAGCCCCCCCGCGCGCGTAAGTCGTTACGAGCCATATTAGTTACGCGCCATTGTAGTTGTGTCCCTGTGTCACACCTGTGAATATAGATAGATTTATATATGTGTTTCAAACTACATAAAAATTGCGAATATCCAACATTCTTGGCTTTCCCATTGTCTGTGCATATACAAAGCCGTATGTACTAATAATGACGTCATATGCAAACGCTCTTTTTACAAACAAACAAACATGCATACACACAACTCGTTTTTATATAGATAGATAGATAGATAGATGCAATACAAATTAACTGCGTAAAACTTGCGAATATACAACATTCTTCGCTGTCCCATTGTCGCTGCATATAAATAGATTGTCAGGTTTACCGACCCTCGAACATGCAACGTACAATTGTCCATGGGAAAAACAATCAGTATTAAGATCTATACCACATTTTTCTAATGATTGACCTTGAGCTTTGTTAATGGTGATTGCAAATGCTAATCGAATTGGGAATTGCAATCTTTTAAATTGAAAAGGCAGATCCGTTGGAATCATGGGAATGCGAGGAATAAGAAGAGCCTCACCCTCAAAAGGCCCTGTCAAGATTGTGGCCTCTATTAGGTTTTCCATTGTTTTTTTTACGGCAAGTCGAGTGCCATTGCAAAGCTATGGTGGGTTTATATTTCTTAAAAGTATTATTGGTACGCCTATTTTTAGTTGTAGCACGTGTGGTGGAAACCCTGAAAGATCTATGGAATTTAAAAATTCAGATGGATAATTAACCGCTTCATTTGGTTCCAAAACTGTGTCGACTGACTTGTAAAGGACTGCCTGGTCTCGAATCTTGGTCAAAACAATATTGTTGATTTCGTGGACGTCTATTATTATTTTTATAATTTTTTAGAATATTCGGAAATACTTTTTCAATCAATTCATTTTTGGACGTCACTAAATTACAGAAATCAGCAGGTAGTTGTATACGTCCTGAAATTGAGTCTACTGGGAGCTTTCCGTTTCCAATTGCCAGCAATTGATATGAAAATGTTTGACCAGAGTCATCGTTTTGCAATCGGACACGCATATTTGTAGTTAATTTTAATATTTTTACGTGTGCCCATAAATTAGAATTTTTCAGGCAAGCATTCATTTCGTCTGCAGGAGTTGATCTAGGTATTATAGGTAATGTTTGCCTGAAATCTCCCGCAAGCAATATTAATGTGCTGCCAAAGGGTTTCGACTTCCCTCTCAAATCTTTCAAGCATTGATCCAGAGCCTCGAGCGATTTTTTGTGTGCCATTGTGCACTCATCCCAAATAATAAGTTTGCATTGCTGCAATACTTTACCCATCCCAGATGATTTGGAAATATTGCACGTGGGAGTTTCTGTATAATGCAAATTCAGAGGCAATTTCAAAGCGGAATGAGCAGTTCTTCCACCAGGCAGCAATGTTGCGGCTATTCCGGACGACGCAATTGCCAACGCTATATCATTTTTTGATCGGATTGATGCCAGAATCAGTTTTATCACAAATGTTTTACCAGTACCTCCTGGCGCATCCAAAAAGAAAATTTCTCCAACGTTGTTATCGACACAATGCATTATCGTATCATAAATGTCTTTTTGTTCCGACGTTAACTTGGAAATGTTATTTTGTACATACGACAATAGATCACTCGTACTGTAACTTTGTTCACGATCCAATTCTACACATGTCGAAACAGCAGCGATACGGTTAGGTGAAGGCATTCCCAAATCCTGAAGAGGTTTGTTTGCCATATGTACGCACAAATCTTCTATAATAACTAAAGTGTAGTTACTAATTTCTGATGTAAAATCAAAAGTCATATCTGACGTCTCTAACTGTTTTCGATGGAGTATATCTTCGGACATTTTTGACTTATATTTTTCCCATAACTCTGTAGGAGCTGATGGAGAGCAAGTTGTTAAAATGATGCCAAACAATGCACGAATTTGACTTGGGGTTGACGTTTCGCACGCGTCATTGATGCAGTTATCCCAGTGTTGGTCATTCTCCAATAAATTCAGAGCTTGGCATGCACTACGGTAAGTGTCATGTATAGTACCGTTTACAGTTCTCAAATACTCAAAGGATGTCGGACCGGGTACATTCACCAAAAGCAGGCGTAGAAAGAAGCATTCATGTTGATTGGGGTAAACGGTGTAGAGTCTTCCTATCGTGGTATCTTTGAAGATGGTAGGTTGGCCGTCGACTGACTTACCCTGTTTTCGACGTTCAAATACTTTATTTTTAGTATTCCACGTGTAATACGAAGGCACTTCAGTATACAGCAGTTTTTTTGCAAAAGAATCATTTTTGCAAAGCGAAAAAAAAGCTGTTAATGTTGTATCCGGTGGATTCAGGACTCTTTGTTGCACGTTGGTTTCCGTGATATAAACACGTTGACCATTCTGTAAATGTACCGCTAAGTGAACAACAGCTGGACTACGTTCATGTATCGGAAATGAAAGAATTTGCCAAACAGCTTCATTACTGCTTATGTATCTTCCAGCCTGATATTGTACGATTTCGTCGAAATCTTTGATTTCGGGCTGCAAGCCAAAAACTGCCATGTCACTGCCTTTGTTGACGTATTTACATATGTAGTTGATTGCCTTTACGGAGTTACAGTATTCAACGTTTATGTGTGCATTAAATGTTTTTGATAATAATGGGGAATATGGAACAACCCACTGGTTATCTACTTCGATGGTGGTACCGTTACGCTTCTTTATTATTGCTGTTTTACCGCCATCTTCAGTAGATCTTCTTCTATATTGTGGGTAACCATCATTGCCAGTAATTGTGTTTGATACTAAAAGTCGAGGATATTGCTTTGTGCACCTTCCTTTGGCCATGCATGGTGAATTTTCGTTCAGTGCACCGCAAGGTCCATGTATCATATTTTTTACAATAATATCATGTAACCCCTTATCGACATTTTTATCAGGTATTTCAGCGGAAATCACATCATCAATTTCGTTCGAAGTAATTTTTTTATGTAGCCAGATTAGTATATGTGCGTGTGGCAAACCTCGTTTATGCCATTCCGCTGAGTACATCCAGCATCGCACTGACCCAAACACTTCAAGTTTTACTATGTAGTTTATCAGTGATTTCAACTTTTGCCGGAAGACACGGGCCGTAATGTCATGCCTATGAACCGCCGATTGTCCTTGAAGTAAAAGCTGCAGTATCTCGTCCCAAGATTGATTACATGTAAATGTAATAAATAAATCTGGACGACCATAGAGACGAACATACGCAATAGCATCTTGAGCATATTCATGCATATGACGGGGACTGCCAGCATATGAAGAAGGTAAAATTGTTAATCTTCCAACGTTTGTGGTATTACCGTCATTTATAACTGCATCTCGCAAATGAATGTATTGTTCAGAGCGGAGCTTGGTCTGATTCAGGCGGATATATAGCAAACGTTCTGATTCAATTTTAGCATACATAACAACGACAAATTGGTGAAACAATTCACGGCATTTTAAAATGTAATTTTCTTCATCCTGCCGAATCATTAGTCTATAGGAATAATAATGCATTGCACTGCATTTCTTATTCATTTCTTTGTTAGTGGCTGGATTCATCAATTTAATATTAAAGTGATAGCCGTCTGCTCCATCCCAAAAAATGATAGGATATTGTAGGGCATCGTAGAATCGATGAGTTTTAGCAATTCTTAACAACTGAGCGTTTCGCTTATGAAGAATAATATCTCGAGGTAAAAACTGATCACCGAACATAACGATTGCCACTTCGTCGATAGTTGGAGCATTGTATCTACGCACATGTTGGCCAGGAGGCGTTTTGTCAGCGGAAATAACAATTTTATGCGTATCAGTAGGCATCAAATCGATGGCTGTTTTGAACAGACGCACTAAATTATTATTTTCGTGGAAAAGATGTTGCAATTGGGAAACGATTGTCCTTTCAACGTTGGGAGAAATTTCGCAACGTGCATTCAATTCAGAATTTCTATCACTGATGAAGTACAATTGTAAAAATTTATGATTTTCGCCTGAGAATGGTAGAAGGGACCCTGCTCTATGATAAATTTGCCCTTTTACTTTGAAAGTAGACATAAATTGATCTGGATTTTCGATTTGGGCTCCAAACGACGTCATTTGGAAACATGAGTTGTATTTTCTGATCTGTGACAAAAAACGCTTAGATTCTGACGTAGTTCCAGTAAGGAAAGTCTTCAATGGCTCTGGTGGTGCAGCCAATAGAGGAAGTTTAACTTTTCCTGAGGCGCAACACATTCCCATTGTTTCACCATTGAATTTCAAGGCCTTGCAATAGGGACAAATTTTAGACATTGTCCCGATTTGAACACATCTACTCAAGCTATAATCATCGACTGGGTTGTACCTGAATGCCAGGCGATAACTTTCAGGTTGCTCTGATTCCTCGGCACGCTTTCTTTTCTTACTTTCTCTATCAGCAGCAAGCCTGATTTCTTGCTGTTCTTGTAATTCCTCGTCACGCCTTCTTTTTTCACTTTCTCTTTTAGCAGCAAGTCTGCTTCCGCGTTGCTCTGGTAGTTCCTCGGCACGCTTTCTGTTCTTTCTTTCTCTATCAGCCTCAAGCCTGTTTCCTTGCTGTTCTTTTGATTCCTCGGCACGCTTTCTGTTCTTTCTTTCTCTATCAGCCTCAAGCCTGTTTCCTTGCTGTTCTTTTGATTCCTTGGCACGTTTTCTGTTCTTTCTTTCTCTATCAGCCTCAAGCCTGTTTCCTTGCTGTTCTTTTGATTCCTCGGCACGCTTTCTTTTCTGACTTTCTCTATCAGCAGCAAGTTTTTTGGCATAGACTCTTTGAGCATCTTCATCGGCTTTTGCCATTGTAAGTTCATCAGTCATTTTAAACTTAAACATTAATAGATTTCGACGTGAACATATGTCTTAAATATCTTGAATGACGTCACCGTCGTAGCAAAAATGACGACAACTAACTTGATGACGTCAGTCAACACAGAAACATGACGTCACCTGACAGACAGACAGACAACTTATTTTTATATATATAGATTTACATTATATTAAGACTGTAGGCCCTAATTCCGTAGCTGACATTTAAACAAGAAAATTTTTAATTTTTTTCTTCTTTTTTTGCCTTTATTTTAACCCAATGTTTGTTCCTGTTTTTCTCTGGCTTATCATTTAATAGGCTATAGATGTAAATATCGCTATATAGGCTATAGATTAAATATCATTTAATGATAGTCTTATCATTTAATAGGCTTAATTTCATTTAATTTGTTTCTTAACGCTTAAATACTTCCTAACAACTTCTAAAATACCAACTAAAATATTATTTTCTCATATGAAAGTAAAGAGGAACTACAAGCTAAAAATAAGGAAAAATAATCCTGTATAAGAGGAGAACTGGTGCCTTCTCATCCCCCTCTTTTTCCACTAGTAATTAATTAAGCAAGTATGTAAGTTAATCAGCAATCAACTGAAATTACTTGAAGGCAAAAACTTGATAATTGCACTGGTAATTGAGTTGATAATTGCAACTGTTTTATTTACTGCTTGCCTTCCAAAACACTTAGATTAAAAATTTTATTTGTTTGAAGCACATGCGACACTTCCACTCTCGTGCTCTATAAACAATAAATAGATCTTTTGATCAAATTGCTTCTCTATTAGAGAATTCATTCCTGAAGTATTGCTGGTGTGGTACTTGCGCTTTTGTAAGGGCTTAGTTCATCAAATGGTGCAAGTCCAGGAATAAACAAGGTCCAGTATCACAGCCATAGAATAGAGTGACTCTGAGTCACAAACAAATCAGAACATCTTCATTATAACAGATATGAAACTAGACTCAAATTAACTAATGTACGCTCAGAATATATACGGAAACAAATCTAGTCAAAGAAATCGTAATTAAACTGTATGGTTTATTACAAATCATGGGTTAATAGCTTTATTGTCAATTACATAAAAAAAACTAGTTTTTCTAACCGAAAGTAAGGAGCGACATTAAAACTTAAAACGAACAGAAATTACTCCGTATATGAAATGGGTTGTCCCCTCCGCTATCCCTCGCTCTTTATGCTAAAGCTTTTAATTGTTTTAAAAAGCAGAATTGTGGTAAAGAGTCAAACTTTAGCGTAAAGAGCAAAGGATTGCGGAGGGGACAACCCATTTCATATACGGAGTAATTTTTGTTCGTTTTAAGTTTTAATGTCGCTCCTTACTTTCGGTTAGAAAAACTAGTTTTTTTTATGTAATTTCTGAACGTTTTTGAATTAATGCATGTTTGATTTTGGCTCTCCACACATAAATTATTAAAATGAAATTTACATTTTAATTCCTTTTTTGGCTAAATGGCTTTCCCTTACTTCTGATCAGACGATTTTGAGAAATATGGGATGGGGAAGGAGGCCTAGTTGCCATGCAATTTTTAAGTTACACAAAAAGGCAACTATAAATTTTAATTTTAACATATTTTTTTATTAGTAAAAAATATGCGTAACTTAAGAATTAACTTACGTAACAAACTTTTATATTCTTAAATTTTTATTCTGTATATGAGGGGGTTTGTACCCTCGTTAATACCTCACTCTTTACACTAAATCGTAAGTTTTGTGCCAATTCTTTAAGAATGACCCCTGAATCAGAAAGGCCGTAGAATAAATAGTTGAAATTACTAAAAATACTATAGGATATAGAGCGCGGTATTTATCTCCTCCTAAATACCTCGCTCTTTGTCCTAAAGTATTTTTAGAACCCCTCATATGCGTAATAATCTCTGTTCGTTTTAAGTTTCAATGGTACTCCTTACTTTCAATTGAAAGAATTTTTCCATGTTTATTTTTTCATTGTTTTTTTTTATGGTAATTTTAGAAAATCCTGCGCCCTTTTCATTGAATTTCTGTTCCCCCATGACATATTTCTCCAAGGAAAGATCCTCCCACATAGCCCCCTCCCCTCAACCCCACCCCCAAAACCAAAAAAAAAAAATCCCCTGAAAACGACTGTACACTTCCCAATAACCATTATTATATGTAAACACTGGTCGAAGTTTGTAACTTGCAGCCCCTCCCCCAGGGACTGTGGGGGAGTAAGTCACTCCCAAAGACATAGTTACTATGGTTTTTGACTATGCGGAACAAAATGGCTATCTCAAAATTTTGATCTGTTGACTTTGGAGAAAAAATGAGCGTGGGAGGGGTCCTATGTGCCCTCCAATTTTTTTGGTCACTTAAAAAGGGCACTAGAACTTTTCATTTCCGTTACAATTAGCCCTCTTGCAAAATTCTAGGACCACATGGTCGATACGATGACCCCTGGGAAAAAAAAACAAACAAATAAACACGCACCCGTGATTTGTCTTCTGGCAAAAAATACGAGATTCCACATTTTTTTAGATAGGAGCTTGAAAATTTTGCTATACGGTTCTCTGATGCGCTGAATGCGATGGTGTGATTGTCCTTAAGATTCTGTGACTTTTAGGGGGTGTTTTCCCCTATTTTCTAAAATAAGACAAATTTTCTCAGGCTCGTAACTTTTGATTACAAAGACCAAATTTTATGAAACTTATATATTTAAAATCAGCATAAAAATCCGATTCTTTTGATGTATATTTTAGCATCAAAATTCCGTTATTTAGATTTTCGTTTACTATTGAGCCGGGTCGCTCCTTACTACAGTTCGTTACCACGAACTGTTTGAAAAGAAAATAATTCGGTATTTCGGGGCTTCTGACATTATTACTCCTTTGCGGAAGTTAGGCTCAAAATTGGAAAAGGATTATATTTTTCTCTGGGCCCCTTCCACCTCTTAGTTCGTTTATTTTTCCCGTTAGTTTTCACCTCTTTTCGCTTTATAGTTGTGTTATCTCTTAGCAGTTCTTTCGTTAGTTGAGTTATGGTTGTGGTATATATGTTTTATCGCTCGTAAGGTGTGTTATTTTCAGATTGTACTCCATAATAGAGAGGCTCCGAACACCCAGCATTGTATATTAAACTCTGAATTTGACGTTTTTTCTAATGTGACCAGATTCGTCCTGCGCCCTGCGCCCTTTTCATTGAATTTTTCTTCCCCCATGACATATTTCTCCAAAGAAAGATCCTCCCACATAGCCCCCTCCCCTCAAACCCTGCCCCCAAAACCAAAAAAATCCCCCTGAAAACGTCTGTACACTTCCCAATAACCATTATTATATGTAAACACTGGTCGAAGTTTGTAAATTGCAGCCCCTCCCCCAGGGACTTTCGGGGAGTAAGTCATCCCCAAAGACATAGTTATTATAGTTTTCGAATATGTTGAACAAAATGGCTATCTCAAAATTTTGATCCGTTGACTTTGGGAGAAAAATGAGCGTGGGAGGGGGCCTAGATGCCCTCCAATTTTTTCGGTCACTTAAAAAGGGCACTAGAACTTTTCCTTTCCGTTAGAATGAGCCCTCTTGTGACATTCTAGGACCATTTGGTCGATGCGATGACCCCTAGGGAAAAGAAAAAAAACAAAAAAAAAACAAACAAACAAATAAACACGCACCCGTGATTTGTCTTCTGGCAAAAAATACAAAATTCCACATTTTTGTAGATAGGAGCTTGAAACTTCTACAGCAGGGTTCTCTGATTCGCTGAATCTGATGGTGTCATTTTCGTTAAGATCCTACGACTTTTAGGGGGTGTTTCCCCCTATTTTCCTAAATAAGGCAAATTTTCTCAGGCTCGTAACTTTTGATTGGTAAAACTAAACTTGATGAAACTTATATATTTAAAATCAGCATTAAAATGCGATTCTTTTGATGTAGCTATTGATATCAAAATTCATTTTTTAGAGTTTTGGTTACTATTGAGCCGGATCGCTCCTTACTACGGTTCGTTACCACGAACTGTTTGATAAACTAGGTAGCCATAAAAATATCTAGGTTGCTGTCTCTATGACCTCAACAATATGGCAAGTATAGATCAAAATAGTAAAGAAATATACATTTATAATGAAGTTCACACCCCCCCCCCACTTAAAGAAAAAAACTTAGTTTTTTCCTCTCAACTATTTCTTTATGAGTTTTTTTCTAATTAGAACAGAATTTATTAAACGGAAGGATTTTCAGTTTAAAACGATAAAATACGCTATATTGTTATTGATAATGCACTATTTTTTTTTGAAAATACAACTTAATATGCACTTATGATTTGTAATTTTGAAAAGACTCAAATTTGATACATGTTATATACATAGAATTTCATGATTAACACGAATCAGAACAAAAAGTAGAATTCACTATGGCACTGCGAAATCTTTTAGTTTACTTTATGGTAAAATTGTTGTGTTGACACCAAGGGTGAGCCTTTTTTTTTCATAGGAGAGGCCACAATTGCATACAATAATCCCTGTACCTAGACATATAAATACACTAGTAGACTAAAACGAAGAATTTTTTTTTCTTTTCTTTTCGTCATTTTTACATTAGAACAATTTAGTTTTCTTTAGATTTATGAGTGACATTTTCTTCACCTGTGTTATTATCTTCATTTTTTAATGAAAAGACTGCGAAGTTGTACTGCTCTTAGGCGAAAGCACACCCATGCGCAACATATTCCAAATACTACCCGTAAAATGGTATTAAAATTATTAACAGTATGTGCAATGGATGGAGCCAAATTTGATTTGCTTCCGTCAAAAAAAAGTTTATTATACCATTTTAAGTGGCTTATCGTTTACTCTAAGATAAGTTTTTTCTTTCTAGGGTTGCAGATGGAGCTAACAAATACTAAAAAGCTTCTGCTTTTCTGAAAGTACTGACAAATCCCCATTTGTAATTCTTTGTTTGATTGATAAATAATCAAAAAAGTTTGTTTAAATTGTTTGAATAATTTATCCCGCTGATTGCCACGGATTGCGACTTCAAATTTCGCAGTTAGCCTCCCCGTTTTCATAAGTTAACCAACCTTCTTTTAGATCCCTGTTTCAGAGGCTTATAATACAAAATCATAATTAACTTTGGTATATTGTCTTTTAGTGCATCTAATATCCCAAACTTGGTATAGTGTTAAAAAATTATCACTTTATGAGGCGCTGGAGGACCAGCGGTGTTGAGTGTCGGTGGGAGTGGGCCAGCCGTGTCAATACTAACTAACCTAAACGGATACATCGGCTTATCAGTTTTTCCTAATGCTAGGGGGATGGTTTTAGGGATTTTATTTCTACGTAGACAAATGTGGCAGTTTTTACATACTACTTTTATTCTATTCCTCGTGTGTTTGAAAATGTATATTTCTTTTAACCTCGCTAGAGTTTTTTCCACCGAACCATGTGATGCTAAAACTGCGTCGGAATGAATCAATTCTGTACAAGAATCCTTGGCAAAACAATTTTTGCTGTCAAGTGGTACCTAAGTTTCCCTGGTTGTGGGTAATAGTAGAGAATTTGATTGAGTGTGCATAGTCCGTCCACGAGTTCGAGCAGTGAGTTGAACTTCGGCTTTTAACAGCGCCATTAACGACTGACATCTTAACATCTTCCAGAACTAGCTTCTGGGGAAGCGCATTATGTAATAGCTGCTTAAAAGTAGTATTAGAGTATAGTTGAAGAAGGGGGGGAGTTCCCTCAGGTATAGCTAAACCGGTAATTTTATCTATGCTCAAAAATCAGCTTAATCTTTAAAGCCACGTATCAAGATGTCTTCTCTCAAAGGAGGAGATATCTGGATAATTAAATAAGAGAAGTAATTCTCCTAAGCAAAAGATCGTCGTAACTTTCGTAAACCTGCAACCTAGGCTAGGAGATAAAATGTAGGCACTTGTAAATGGCAAGAAACTTACTATCGATATTCTCTGTTTACAAAGATATAATTGAATTCAAAAAGGAATTTTTCTTCGACTGTTAATAAGAGAAGAGCACCAAGGTATTATAAGAAGCATAGCTATTGAACTTTTGGACTATTTTGAGCAAAATGGCTATCTCAAAATCTTGACCGGGCTTGTTGCCCTACGATCATTTTTGGCTCTTAAGGAACTATAACTTTTGGTTTCAAATCGAATGAGCCTCCTCCAAAATTTTTGCGACCACCCCTTCAATGAAAACCTTTTAACAATATGCCACTTGCATAACTTACAACTCTTGCCCCGGGTGGTGGGGGGGTTTTGTCAACCCTAAAACATAGTTATACGACTTTTGGCTACTTTGAATAAAACTGCTATTAGAGGGCGCCGGGGGAAGCTTGTTACTCTCAGGTCACTTTTGAATCTTAAGAAGGCCACTAGAACTTCCAATTATCAATCGAATAAGCCTCCTCCGAAAATTATGCAGCCACTCCTTCCATATGAAGTTACTTTGGGATAAAATATAAATGAACAATAAAACATTGAAGCCTCATGACTCTTTACTATACGCAACGCTATAGTGTTGTCTCTGATAACCTTGAATTGAATTTAATTAAACTAACAAACAATTTTTAATTTGAATTTTATTTAATTTGAATATATATTCAAAGGTGTCTACAAGATTACTTCAGCTCTAAAGAGGACCCAAAATTAAGTAAATTTTTAGTCCATGTAAACAACAATTACCCTCACCATGCGCCCAAAGTTTAAGAGTAAAATACCACTCAAAATTACTTCATAAGCCTATGACTAATTGATCATTTTCACTGAATGTTCAAATCTTGTCCTAAATTTCAACTACAACCTAAAGTTTTGGCTGTTAATTAGAGAACAGAAAAAATTGCAAATATTTCTATAATTAATTATTTACTGAAATATGTCAGTTATAAAATAAACTGAATTTAATTGGAAAAATGTTTAATAAAAAGTATTTAGAAGAATAGTAGAGTGGAGGGAATAGTAAAAAGAAATGAGGAGGACTATAATCGTCGAAAAATTAGAATTTTAGAAAAACCGAAATGATTATGACTGAGTAGCATATCCTAAAACGATCATATATTTAAGTGAATAATCAATTTAAATTTGGAACGAAGAGATATTACCGCAAGTAAAAGATGGGCGAGTACCCCCTTAAACCCACCAAAAGCGAGAGTGTCATATCCACTTTACTGACGATAACATAGACTTTGAGCTGTTTCTCTCGCAAATGTAATTGTAAAAAAAAAAAAGAAAAAGCGCTTTTTTTTAACGTTTTGCAAACAAAAACTGCACTGTTCAAAATAATTATGGTTTTCAGTAAAGGGCAAGTTTTTTTAGAAGGTATGGAGGGGGGAACACCTCCTTTTGTTTATTGTAGCTTTTGTTATTAAATCTTCATTAGAATTTGATTTTATTTTAATTTTGTGTTGTTGATGATGTTAGGACCAATAAAAGCTACTGCTCAAAATACAAATCGGTTTCAGAAAATTGCAAAGAACTCTCCGGTTTTTAAAGGGTGTTGGGGACGGTAGTCTTACTTTCATTTGTGGTAACATTTGTTGGTTTTAAGTCTATGTTGATTATTCATTTTAATTTCTCTTCGCCCTAGGACTCGACTATTAATACAAAGCAGCATATGTTCCTTTATGTTTTATGTAATTATTCGTTTTAATTTATGTTTGTTAAAAAAAAAGTTCAAACATAAATTCTTAAAAAAAAAAAAGTTCAAACATAAAGTGGAATCTAAGATGACTAGTCGACCAAAGACAAAAAGACCGAGAAATAGAGAATTCTACGCGCTGAATCAATCTAATCAATGGAGTGAAATGACGTTTAGATTTATTAAATACGTCTTAAATAATTTTTCTTTAAATTTAAATTTATCATCTTAAATAATTTTTAAATTTAACTTTTCTTTTTGATCGATACATATATCACATGATAAAAAGTTAATTTTCCACAATACTTTTTTTTTATTCGAAGTTAATAGCAAAATAAGGTTTTCAGCCAACATTATTTCTTTTTCAAAATATCAATTTAGTTACCGTCTATAATATTAGTTCCCTTTTCGTATAGTAAATAGATACTACTCAAAGGGGTTTTCTTTCTTCTTGTCTGATATAGGAAAAAATGATCCTACTTAAGTCTATTTTATGTTGTTATTCACTAGACGACAATCCTACAATTCCTTGACTGGTCATTTTTTCAGTGAATCGTATTACATAGTTCATGGTAAAAGAATGTAGAGAACATTTAATATTCTTAGCCTTCCAATTTCATAAGAAAGATTCTAAATCTTAGGGTACGAGGACTGATATAAAGAGAGAATTGGATAAGAAGACTGTCTTATTTAAATTCTGGCTTATAATTAGTAGGGGACTCAAGACAAATTTGAAACTTTTTGTACAAATTTCTCGCTCAAGTATGTAACGAACAGAAATTACTCCGTATATGAAAGGGGCTTTTCCTCCTCGACACCCCGCTCTTGACGCTAAAGTTTTATTGTTTTACAAAGTAGAGTTGCGAGAAAGAATCAAACTTTAGCGCAAGGAGCGGGGTGTCGAGGAGGAAAAGCCCCTTTCATATACGGAGTAATTTCTGTTTGTTTTAAGTTTTAATGTCGCTCCTTACTTTCATTTCAAAAAACTTGTTTTTTTTATTTAATTTCTGAAAGTTTTTGAATTAATGCATGTCTGATTTTGGCTCTCCGTACATAAATTATAAAAATGAAATTTGCATCTTAATTCTTTTTTTGGCTAAATGGCTTTCTCTTCGTTTTGATCAGACGATTTTGAGAAATAAGGGGTGGGGAAGGAGGCCTAGTTGCCCTCCAATTTTTCGGTTACTTAAAAAGGCAACTAGATCTTTAAATTTTTAACGAACGTTTTTATTAGTAAAAAATATACCTAACGTAAGAATTAACTTACGTAACAAACTTTTATATTCTTATACTTTTGATTTTATATATATGAGGGGGTTGGTCCCTCGTTAATACCTCGCTCTTCACACGCCCTGAATCAGAAAGGCCGTAGAATAAATAGCTGAAATTACTTAAAAAATTTTTAGCATAAAGAGCGAAGTATTTATCTCCTCCTAAATACCTCGCTCTTTATCCTAAAGTATTTTTAGAACTCCTCATATGCGTAATAATCTCTGTTCGTTTTAAGTTTTAATGCCTCTCCTTACTTTCAATTGAAAAAACTTTTTCATGTTTATATTTTCATTGTTTTGTTTTTTTAATAGTAATGCCAGAAAATCCTGCGCCCTTTTCATTGAATTTCTCTTCCCCCATGAGATATTCCTCCAATTAAAGATCCTCCCATATAGCCCCCTCCCCTGAACCCCACACCCAAACCGAAAAAATCCCCCTGATAACGTCGGTACACTTCCCAGTAACCATTACTGTATGTAAACATTGGTCATATTTTGTAACTTGCAGCCCCTCCCCCAGAGACTGTGTGGGGTAAGTCATCCCCAAAGACATAGTTATTATGGTTTTTGACTATGCGGAACAAAATGGTTATCTCAAAATTTTGATCCTTTGACTTTGGGAAAAAATGAGCGTGGGAGGGGGCCTAGGTGCCCTCCAATTTTTTTAGTCACTTAAAAAGGGCACTAGAACTTTTCATTTCCGTAGGAATGAGCCCTCTTGCAGCACTCTAGGACCACTTGGTCGATACGATGACCCCTGAAAAAAAAAAACAAAAAAACGCGCGCCCGTGATTTGTCTTCTGGCAAGAAATACGAAATTCCACATTTTTGTAGATTGGACCTTGAAATTTTTTCTATAGGGTTCTCTGATACTCTGAATGCGATGGTGTGATTTTCGTTAAGATCCTATGACTTTTAGGGGGTGTTACCCCCTATTTTCCAAAATAAGGCACATTTTCTCAGGCTCGTAACTTTTGATAACAAAGACTAAATTTGATGAAACTTATATATTTAAAATCAGCATAAAAATTCGATTCTTTTGATATATGTTTTAGCACTGAAATTCCGTTTTTTAGAGTTTCGTTTACTATTGAGCGGGGTCGCTCCTTACTACAGTTCGTTACCACGAACTGTTTGAAAGTTCAATTTCTACGGCTTCAATTAACTCGTAAATTTTTAATGTTTGACTCTTTGATGGCGACGCATGTTTTCTTTTTGTATGTTTGTCAAGTGTCCATGAACAGTTTTTGTCTCTTGCGTAAAGACAGGTAAAGAGAGTTTGTCTTGAGCAGGGGGGAGGGGTATTTTTGTAGGAGGGGTTGATAGCCTTTTAAACTCTTAAAACATCATAAAAATTCTTACTTTTTGGAGTCCCCTGCCAGTGTCTGTGGCTATAAGCTCTGGTATGTAGGTATCAGTGGCCAGTCTTCATTGTTTTCTCTATTGTTTTACACAAAAAATGCGTCAATTTAAGTATACTGGTAAATAATTTGCTAACTGATTACCCATGTAATTCATTATAAAAATAAGCTATTGGTCAGAAACAAGCGAGTTTGTTCTGCCTGTCGTAATATCAATAAGGAAAAAACAAACAAAAAATAATTAGAGCTTTCAAAAGAACCAACGATAAATTTTCTAAGCAATGGAAATGGTTTACCACACCAATCTTCCGAATCACGACATTTGAGCACCGATCTCGACTTAGCTCATTTTTGCACTGACTTAGTCCCCAGATTAGACTTGTCTTGTTTGTGTGTAGGGTCAGAACTTGTTTTCGCCCCGATTCGGGACTTAATTTTTAATTGCACTGAATCAGGATATGCCTACCTTTCTGCCGATAAGGTGTAGTATGCCCATGTTTTTTTTTTTTTTCAAAATATATTTTACCCGATACATATCTACCATTTTTAGTATCTAGAACTCTTGTCCTCTTAACTACATTGCTAAAGTCACCATTGATGAGAAATACCATTCCAGTCCCCTGGAACCATCTTTTCAAGACTCAGTGACCGGTTGAAAAAATATACACAAAATGGCTTATTGTTTCCACAGTCACAAAAACTCCAGAGCGAATAAGAAACTAAGTTGTGCTTTCTAATTTTCTAGGTTCTAAAATTAAGTCAGACAGTTCGCTTGATATTCGTTGCACATCGGATAATCAAAGAAACCTTGGAATTGAGACCGAATCATCCAGCATTAGTGACGCTGAGAAGGAAATTAAAAAGGAAAGGAAACATGTTAGAGTTGCCCCAAGACGGTCAGCCTCCCTCTCTCGTGCTGATGATTTAGGCCAAATTCCTGATATGCCTTTACGAAATCGAAGTCCTGATGCAAGAGTGGAGACAGGACGATGGAGATCTCTTTCGCCACCTATATCTGCAGCACTTTGGACAGGTTCGTAATATCTCTCGATCGGAGCCATTTACAGTCTACTGAAAATAAATATTGTGGAATCTAAGGAACAATCTTGAGTTTTCGTATGGGGGCTTAGTCCTGGAGGCTCAAAATGATGAGAGCAGGGATTTATGAAACCAAAGATTGCACATTCGATCCTTTTTTCAAATTTGATTATTTGTTTTTTAACGCCACTTGTTGAATTGCATTTAATAGAACTTACATTAAAACTTGGTAAAACAAATTTTTCATGTAGAAGTAAAGAGCAACGTTAAAAACTTAAAACAAATCAAAAATTATTCTATATGCTATGGCTGCCCCCTCCCCTCTTCCCCTTCTACTCCGGTTATTCGTGCTGTAGCTTGAATACTATTTTTTAGAGCATTTTAGAATGCAATAAGCTTAGTTTTAATACCAGGTCATTTTTTTCTGACTTCTGCTTATAACATTTAAAGTACCCCATTATATTGCTTAAAGCAAGTATAAACTTTGCCACTGCAAACTTTTTATTACACTACTCTTGCTCTCAGCCTTGAAATCTCAGAGTCTAAACGCTACCAAAGACATAGTAAAATTCAATGTGTCATTCTTTACCCCTCCATAAGGGGGAGGGGAGGGTTAGAGAAACTGGATAAGAAGTTCCTTCGATCAGAATTGGTCACCCTTATTCCCCCATAGCGTTGGACAAAAAATTTTAGATTGCCATTTAGCCAAAATAAAAAGTCAAGAAATTCAATAGACATGCCTTTTGGGGTGATGAGATACATGTGTCCCCAAGCTCAAGGGTCCTAAATCATATAAATCGGTCATTATTTACACATACTTTCTTTAGTGAAAAAAAAAAACAAAAAAAACAGTTGGGCACATTTTCTCTTGACTGTCTGATTAGGTTGAAAATTTCATGGATCTGCTCTTGGGCTAAGGGAGTCTCAAATTTTTGTTGAGGAGAAGCGAGGGTGTTAGGGGGTCCGGAAAAAGACCCTTAAACATATTGCTTTTGATAGGTTTGAAACTTAAATCTGTAAGTTCCTGAACCCATGGTCTGCTAAAGTAAAAAAGACATTGAGGGTATGACGGTACGGGCCTATAAATAATAAGGAGCTAAAACTATGGTTAATTTCCTTTTTTCCATTGTGGGTTAAGAGGACACCAATCAACAATCCAAATATTTTTTTTATTTTTAAAATCGGACTCTCTCTTCTTCTATTTTGTTTTTGGGACGAAGGATAATGCAATTACTTAAGAAGAGAATTTATTTAGGCGGCAGCCAGAGAGAAATGTTTGTAGCCTTATTTTTCAAAAATCTAGAAAATACAAGTGTAAACAACGGGGAATTCCCAGTTCCTGGCCCCCCAAATGCTAGGATTTGTCAAAATTTCTTATAGTTTGTTTATAACTACACCGCATATAATTCGATTTTGTCATTCCTTCCTTCCACCTATGCTGAATACACATACTTTTCCACCTTTCAGCACACTGTTTGAAAGATTTTATTCACGAAATAAAAATTGGACCAATGTCTAAAAATTATTTTGGTCTATTCCCTCTAATCAATATTATCAAATAATGTCGCTATAATAAAAAAAGCTTTTAGTTGTTTTTATTTTGTGCCTTTTCAGTGTCATAACTCCTGTAACAACATGAAAAAAAAAGTTCACTTAAGTTGTATTAACTTGGAGCCCTGTTTTATTGTTAACCAGTCAAAATCGCTTAATTTATGTGACCACTGTGAATGTTATTTCTGATTGCCTCATCTTCATGGAATTGCCATCAAAGCAAAGAATCGGTACTGAAGGTCAGCTCTAAGTGATTATTCCTAAAAAGGAAAAAAAAAAAAGAAGAAAAAGTTTGCGGCTATCTGAATCAATTGGAGCTCTTTTTGCATTTCAGATTACTTAGTAGAGATATCCCTTCAGTAACCCACGTATGATGAAAAAAATATAGCGAAATTGAGATAAAGTAAAACGTTGTTTAGCAAACGTTTTTACTACCAGAGCTATCAGCTTCACTGTCTGTCGAATTATGCAGCGTAAAAGTAATTGTATCTTCATTCTTATTGACAACCGATGGCTTTCCTGACCAACTGTAAGATCTTAGCTGTTTCAATTTTACATTGGGTTTCGCATTTGCTGTGGTATATGATTAAATTAAAAAAAAAACGAGTCTTTTCAACTGAAAGTAAGGAGCAATATTAAAACTTAAAACGAACAGAAATTATTATGTGTATGAAGGGCATTGCCCCCTCCTCAACACCTCGCTCTTTGTGCTAAAGTTATTTTTAGTGCTTTTAAAACAGCTTCCTATTTTTCTAATTAAACGACTCTTGTGTATCAGGAGTTGTTCTTAAAGAATTGGGACACAATTCATACTTTAGCGTAATTAGCGAGGTGTGAGGAGGGGACAATTCACTCCATATACGTAATAATTTCTGTTCGTTTTAATGTTGCTCCTTACTTTCAGTTGAATATACTTTTTTATTTAATTTCTGATCGTTTATAAGTAATGTCAGGAAATGTGGCCCCACCTCCACGGAGACATCCCCTTTCCTACGGAAGTATCCTCTAGACAATTCAATCCCGGTGAAAATTTACCCCGCACAATTACCCTTAACAATTCCATGCTATAGTTGAGACAGAAAAGAGAAAGCAAGACATTTAATAAGAATTTTGTATAGAACTTCTGACAAATTCTCCCAGTGTATACTTCCCCCTGACAAGTAAATTTCACGACTTAAAGACCTTTCCCCTGGGGCTCTGGGGTGGAGGATCATGTTATATCTAAATGCATATTTATTAGGCCTGTCAACTATGATGAGCAAAATGGCTGTCTCAAAATTTTGATTTTACAAATTTGGGGGAAAAGGGGCGGGGGACCAGATTGGAGGTCAGGATGCCCTCCAGTCTTTTAGGTCACTTAAAATGGCACTAAAACTTTTAATATCCGTTCGAATGAACCCTCTCACGATATTCTAGGACCATTTGGTCGATACGACGATCCCTGGGGGAAAAAAACACGCATCCGTGATCTTTCGTCTGGCGAAGAATACAAAATTCCACCTTTTTGCAGAGAGGAGCTTGAAACCACTACCTTAGGGTTTTCTGATACGCTGAATCTGATGGTCTGATTTTCATTAAGATCTTAATACTTTTAGGGGGTGTTTCTCCCTTTTTTTCGAAAATCGGACAAATTTTCTCGGGCTCGTAACCTTTAATTGGTAAGACTAAACTTAATGAAACTCATACATTTAAACAGCATAATAAGCCAATTCTTTTGATATATCTATATTGGTATCAAAACTTGGTTTTCAAGAGCTTCAGTTACTATTGAGCCGGGTCGCTCCTTACTTACAGTTTGTTACCACAAACTGTTTGACACTGATGCACACGATGTCTATAAAATGTAAACTCGTTGTTGGTTGATGGGTTGTTTTAGTTTACTAATCATAGACCATTTTCATTCTAACATTAAATGATTGCTTCTGTTAATGGAATGGCAAAATGAAACCACCATAGAAGAGAAGAAGCGGGCCCCAATGTTGTCACTGGATCAACATCTTCCTTTTTACTGATGATGTAGTTTTTAGTTGCAGATGCAGGTCAGAAGTTACAAGAGTTACCGGAATTATAATAGAAATGCTTATTCAGAAAGAAACTTGAGTTGAATGTTATTACAAGTAGCTGTTAAAGAAGTAGTAGTAGTAGTAGTAAAAACAGTAGTATAACTAGTAGCGTGTACATATTGCCTTTTGGTCAATTGTTTTTCCCCTTTAGGCATTCTATGAAGGTTCCAATTTAATATCCAAATCCATTCTTGAGATGCACTCTTTTGACAATCTGAATGCACATTGCATCTTTTGATTTTGTTCAAAATTCCCCTTAATATTTTAAATGTTGTAGTGTCGTAGTAGAAGAAGTAGTGGTGGTGGTGGTAGTTTATTAGAAGTCGCGTGCAAACACTAATTTTTTGGTTAATTAATCACCACTCTTCTCATTTCCTGAAAGTTCCAAATAATATACTCGGTCATTCCTGAGTTACGCCCTTTGGTGTGCACATAACGTGTTTTTATTTAGTTTAATATTCCCCTCATAATTCTCTGAAAGGCTCACCTAAATGCCCTTAAGTAGAAGCCAAACATGCAAACCTTTCTCAATAATATATAGGCTACTACTTGTAAACAATGAACGAATTGCTTAACCTACAGCCCTTGCCCTGAGGGCCCCTGGGGGGGGAGGTTTGATATACCTAAAGGCATAATTACTGTACCTTTCAGCAATGGTGAAGAAAACAGTTATCTAAATATTTTGATTGAAAATTTGTTTTTGGAAATGATGGGCCTGGGGGGGGGGTCTCGTTGCCCTCAATTCACTTTTGACTCTTAAAAAGGACACTATATCTTCCAATTTTCAATCAAGTGAGCCCCATCCGAAGTTGTAAGCGTAAATTATGCCCCCGGGCATAACTTAGAACCCTTGCCCCGGGGGCTCTGGTGGGTTGTTATAACGCTGGAGGCATTGTTATATGTTCTTGGCGTATTTTCAACAAAATGGCTATCTCACAATTTCAATCATGTGCGTTTGGAGAAACGATCACGTAGGGGGGGGGGGGGGCTAGTTGCCCTCCATCACTTTTGACTCTTAAAAGGGAACTAGAACTAATAATTTCCGATTAAACGAGCCTCCTCTAAAGTTCATAAGATCACCCGTAAAATCCTTAAATGCTCCCGGGAAATAACTTACAACACCATATCCCCAGGTCCTGAGGGGCTGTTTCAACCCGGAAGGCCTTTTCCGCTTGGATGGGGCTCAAAGACATAATTACTTGATCTTTGAAGTACGCTGAACAAAATGGCTATATCAAAATTTTGATTGGATATGTTTGGGGAAATGATGAGCACGGGACGGTCACTTTGACTATTAAAAGTGGCACTAGAACTTTCAATATCCAATCGAATGAGCCCCTTTCGAAGTTTCTACGACAACTCCTTCTGTACGAAGAGTCCTTGTCTGAAAAAAAATACATTGTGCATACATCGCTCTTTACTTAGGTAGCGATATTGCGCTGCCTATGCCTCATGGGTATCATGTTTGCTGTATGAACCTTCATATGTATATCTAGATATGCTTAAATTCTGAGAAAGTGGGGCATCCTCCTTCCTCCATGAATCTTCTTATCGTGTGTGTGAATAATTTTAATACTTTGAATTTATGTAGTTTGATAGTTATTTCCTTTGCTAGGAGCTTTTATCCTAAACGTTTAATCCGATTTCATTGGATTTAGGGTCTTTTTAATTATGTCATTATTCAAAAATGTCTTCTTACTCTAATGTCTTCTTTTTTTGTCAGCTAGTTGAGAGTATAGTTGGGTCTCTCCTCTTCCAGTTTGATTTATAACACTATATTTTCTTGTTAAATCTTCTGCGTAGATCATTATTTTCTTGGTTAGAGGTTCTTTTACTTGACTAAAAGTTTCCTGATTCATCTCAATTAGAAAATTCATAACAATTTTTTCTATATTCTCTATACTAGTAGGTTCATTTGACTCATCATGTTGAGGCCTATAGATCTCTTCTAAATTTACTGACCAAATATTTCCTCATATGATTCATTTTGAAGGTCTCTAATACGAGTGTCTGTATTACTCATGTTTTCAGCTTAGTTGGACATCTCAGAGAGTTTTGATATTTCAAAACATATATCAAAATATATACGTTGAAAGGTCACAATTTCCTTAAATCTGAAAATAATTTTAAACTTCGATGTTTTACAACTCATATTCCTTGAAGTAGAGCCGAACTTAAACGAAAACTATTATGGAACACTGCTGAGCATAGAAATAGTATTTTGCATCAACTGGAAACAATTGGTAACAAATAAAATTCCACAAATATCAAACACGTAAAATATTAAAAGTGATTGATTCTTGCAGCTATGCAGCATGTTTAAATTGTGGATAAAAATACAAATTTAGAAAGGATTAATGGACGCACAAATTTCTAGGTTGCATAACATTAGAGTTCCTATCTAGGACATAGAAATGGCAAAATAGGAGGAAATAATGGAATACCTGATGAGCTAATGCTAAGAGAGTGTAAAATTTGAATGTATTACATCTGTCAGAAAGGGTGAGATATTCAATTAAGACCTAGAAATTGGAAAATCTACTATTGAATTAGGGTCAAGAAGTTGGGAATAAGTTGTCTCCCAGGGACTGATACTTATCCATCCATTTTTATGATCAAAAGTCCACGAGTCCAGTCATAGTCATATATGTCGTATTGATTCAGATAGATTTTACATGCATTTTAAGGAAGAAATAGACAGGATTCCCAGTCTAGGATTCATCCAGGATTTTGTTCGGAAGGAGGGATGCAGAAAAACAGTTCTAAAAGCACATCAAAATTTGTTTATATGCATTTTTGTTACTTTTCTATGAGTCAGATAGAAATTTCGGGGAGGAAGGGCAGTTCAAACCGTGCGGCATTGTCCTCAGTAGAAATATTGTATGTTATTGGGATTGTAATACCCGAGTTGGTAGAAACAGGGATACATGGTATCCTAGCCTACAAAAATCTGGTGTAGGGAAGGAAAATAGCATTGGCTATAGACGGCTATATATTGGATGTATGACTATAAAAATGTAGTTGTATCAAATACAGGGCTCGGCAACCCAAATGACGGTGAGATGACCAACTGTATTGATCATGTTATTGTATATCCAGTACTGGAAGGATCGATACATGGCATTAGGGTATATAGAAATCCTAGTGTTTCTACTAAATGTAAAGATTACCATTAAGTAGTGTGTGGAAATAATCTAAAGCTGAAACTTAGGAGGGGTAACTACCTTCCGGGAATTTATAAGGGTGACCGACTCCAGGATGAGATTTTGAGAGTAATTTTCCTGGAACAGCTGGATATGATGCTGGAGGGTTTACAGTCTGACCACGCAGAAGATGGACGGAATTGCTTTAGGGAACGCAGCTAGGAATGTTGTCAAAAACACTAATTTTTTTAGAAAAGAGAAAGAGTTTGCGATAGATGTTCTTGAGTGATGGATCAAACGAGAATAAGAGGAAGGTATGGGAGGTAGAGAAGGTACTAAAGCATGAATTGAGGTGGCGTGAAATGGAGGCCATCGGTAAAATTGCAGTGTATCTGAACATGCGATTCAACGGCACAGTATAAGCTATTGTATCGGCATGTTAAGAAATTGAGAGGAATTAGTCAGTCTGGACTTGTCCGTGCTAAGAATAGGAGGAAGGCTTTAATTAGTCACAAGGAAAGTATTAAAGAGAAACAGGCAATACATTTTGAGAATGTGTCAAATACTTATAAAGTTGTAGGTAATAATACAAAAAATACTGACAAACCTCATTGAAAAAAAAATACAAATTTCTTATTTTTGTAGCTGCTTGTAACCTCTGGTTTCCTCATATGCTGAGTTTGATTATGTAATTTTTATCAATGGTATCCTCCTCCATGAATTTTATGTATTTGAAACTACTGTGAAAAGTTGTTTCTTTTTAAGTATATATTTTTATTTGCACATGTCCCTGCTTTCTTACAGTTCGTTATCCACGAACTTTTTGAAATTGAAACACTTACCATAAAAGTAGAAAAGCGGCAATTGATTGCATTAAAAATTTAATAGGACTTTATACAAGCTAATAAATAGCGCAAACAGAAGTGGAGAAAGAGTACTATTATTTACCTCCACCTTGCCCCCTGAAAAATTTATGCTGAGGTGTTTAGAATCTATCCTTTAGAATAATTCTCTTTTGCTCTGCCGTACAGAAGAAAGGATGTGTTTTGACATATTCGAGTCCTATTTATCTCTGGAATGCTCTTTTTGAAACGCAGTTGTGTTTTTGAGCACAAACATTTTTGAAACACAACAAAATCAGCGTCCAAAACGTCCAGTTGTCTTTTCAAGTACGTATGCATGGATTTACTTCCAAGGGTATAACTTCAAAACATTTGTCTGATTTAGTCTTGATCAGAATTTCCCATAGGCCATGAATTCATTATCCATTTTTAGAATTCTGTTTATGCATAACATAAAATAAGAAAATAGAATCATGACTTCACTTTAGGGCCTCTTCCACACCCATCACATATCAATCCGTCATGCTTCATCTTCTGTTTCTTGAAACACCGACTTGACTGAAGGAGGCTATATCTTAAAACAAAATTAAAGGACAGGATCTCGGTTTTAATACCAAAAGATAAAAAATCACTTTTGTTTGATGCAAAAATAACGTTAGGATTTGCTTATGAGGAATTTGAAAAGGCGGCTTTAGGCACAAATTTTATTTGTATCTGTTACATGGTATGTAGGGTGGTTTTAGAGTAGTATCTTCCGAATCATCATACACAGAGTTTTGTCATTTTACGCACTTTCTAGGGAGAATTATATCCATGTCATTAGTACAATAAGATGACTCACATTTTAGTGATGAAGGACGACAGACTGTCAAAGATTATACTTTTTAGCCATCTGCCGGGGGCCAAACGAAAAACATGTTTTACCTGAATGGGATGGGAAAAGGTCAAAAGGAGGCATTTAAAGAAAACGGAGCTTCATGAGAGGGGGTAAGGAATGAAACCTAGAAGAAATTGGGCAGGAGGAGGAGTGCGAGGAGCTGTGTTGGCCACAGGTGGCTGGGTGTTCAAGTGAATTTAAAGGAAGGGTAGTAGTAGTTTTGTATCGAAAACCTTAACCAGCTGCCTTTTAAGCAACTTGTTGCTTCCGCTTTGTGGTTAATAAGACTGAGGGATCTGTAAAGTATTGACTAACTTTGAAGATAGTCTTCATCTCACAGCTGGTATCACCCGTATGAAAAATAAAAACTTCGGGGAAAATTTCTTTATTTCCATGCCACATAAGCTTGGTTAAGAGACATAATCTCCAGATTGGCATGTATCAAGTAATTTTTTCAGGAGTGCAAGCAAAAATCTCAACAATAGACGGAAAGGGGGAATCGTACAAATCTCGGTATCTAGTAAGGGGATAGGCCTCAAAGCCCTCTTGTGCATATTATGTGTTTTTAATGTGATGAAGTGACTTTAAACTCATCAGCCAATCACGTAGTTTGAGAAGTGTGGGAATGTATTTTTTTCTTTTTTTTAAGAAGGAGTCACTTTCATTCTTATGTATTCTAGAACTATTTAATAAAGTTTTAGGCATGATAAACCTTAAAATCTTTAAAAAATGCGAGCTATTTAAAACACATTTGCTTAATATTTTGATAAGGTCTCCCTTCCGAAATAAGCATAATTACGATGTTCTTATTCGTGTGAGTTTTTGCTTGCGAAAAACGAAACATTCGAACCCGTCTCAGGGAAAACTATTTATTACAAAAAGGAATAATCGTTGCATTTATCACTAGACGCTAAAGGATTACTATGGATGTATACTTTTCCTAATCATTTGTCACAAGTTAGAATACTACTAATTGTCATACTTTTCTGGCTAAGAGAGAAACGAATAAAACATTGTTTTATAGACTGCGACCTACATATTCATGTTTGCGATTTATATTTATGGGTGCGTGGGTTCAAACGCCCTAACCCCTTCCTCTGAATACGGCCTTGTTCCGTATATCCTGTATTCAAACTCAATAAATTTCAAATAAATTCAATTTGAAATCAAGCTTTGGAACTGTTACGCTACTGCAGATAAATTTTTTTGACAACTGGAGCGCATATAGTATCTTTTTATAAAAGTCATCATCCCCTCAACCTGCTACGACACTTTCAAATTAATACCCTTAATCATCATCGACACATTCTGAAAAGTTTAACTTAATACCCTTCACCATTCCTGAGATTTTGAGGACATTTCATTTTGACAGCCGGGATGCATACGGCGTCTTTTGATTTAGTTTAACATCCCAAATAGCAGATCCTGAAACTTCCAACTGAATAATCATAGCTGTTACTGAAATATTGAAACTATGCCCATTGACAACTGAGATGCACATAGTGTCTTTGATTTCAATATTCCCCTCAACATTCAACATCCTTTTTTCAGGCCAGAGAGTCTTCGGGGAATAGTAAAATGTAAGATTGTATGTGTGTTTGATGATGAATAAATTTTATCTTATCTTATTCTTATTCTCTGAATGTTTCATGTTGACACTCTTTCCTAGCTTTTCTTGAAATATTGTCCCTTTTTCAGGACCTAGATGCACATAGTGTATTTTGACTTTGTTAAAAATCCCTCTTGGCATTCCTTGAAAGCCCCAACTTAATGCCCTTAGTCACCCCTGATATCAACAGAGATATGCCCAGATATGAGCTTTTGATAACTCGAATGCACCTCGTAATTTATATTTCCATCAACCCCCTCAACATAGCCTGAAATTCTCAACTTAATAACCCTAGCTACTTCTTGAGATATTACAGATAAGCCCTTCTGTCGCCTCGATGCACTATGCCATTTTATCAAGCAAGATACAGTTAAATTCTTTTCACTTAGTTCGACAGTTCTGGTTTTAGTAGTTTAACTTGCAGTATTATTTGCATTCACAGTCACAATAGCATTAGGGGTAGCAATACAACTAGTCTTTGTCAAAGACGCAAGTAGTAGCAATTGCAATCACGAATTGCCGTATTTGCAGTATTTGCATAATCGCAAGTAGTCAAGGTTGCAAGTTGTCGGAGTCGCAAGTAGTTGCAGTCGCAAGTAGTCATAGTTGAAATCCTTAGTAGCCTTAATCGTAGTCAGAGTCATAAGCTGACGCAGTTCCTAGTTTTTGCAGTTACAAGTAGCTGCAGTTGCAAGAAGTCGCAGCTGCAGATGCAAGTAGTAGCAGCCTCAGTCATACGTAGTCGCAGTATCCGCTGCAAGGAGTCACAGTTACAAGTAGTCATAGTCCCAGTCGAAGTCGCAAGTAGTAGTCATACTTCCAAGTAGTCATAGTTACGATCGAAAAATATATTTGTAATAAAATCGTAAGCATAATTTAAAAATTCTTATTGAATCTAATAATAAAGAAATTTATTTTAAATGGATAACTTGGAAAGTTTTGAATCTTGTTATTTCGTAGGTAAAACCCTACTCTAGCTATATCACCACTCCTTCTTGACTCAAGCTGCACCCTGACACCAAAATGTGGTTTTTAAGAAATATGTTATTTTTTAAATCGCTTAACATAGCTTTATCGAAAGGTTAAGGCAAAATTTACGTAGAAAACAAACTTATTGAAAGCCTTACCTAAAAATTCTTATATAATACAATAATAAAGAAATTTGGTGTAAATTGATAACTTGGAAAGTTTTGAATCTTGCTATTTCTTAGGTAAAACCCTATTCTAGCTATAACCTCACTCTCGTTAACTGATTCACCCTGACACTAAAGTGAGGTTTTTAAGAAATACGCGTCATTACATAACATTTCATTTTTGTGTCCTTCTCAGTTACAAGAGGGAGTTCCACATAGGGCCTGAAGAAACAAGTCTTTCCCAATGAATCTACCAAGTTACATAAGACTGTGTCACCCTCTACTCAGCATAAGTTAATTTTCCTGACACTAAAATGTGGTTTTTAAGAAATATGTTATTTTTTTAATCGCTTAACATAGCTTTATCGAAAGGTTAAGGCAAAATTTACATAGAAAACAAACTTACTAAAAGCATAACCTAAAAATTCTTATATAATACAATAATAAAGAAATTTGGTGTAAATTGATAACTTGGAAAGTTTTGAATCTTGCTATTTCTTAGGTAAAACCCTACTCTGGCTATAACCTCACTCTCGTTAACTGATTCACCCTGACACTAAAGTGAGGTTTTTAAGAAATATGCGTCATTACATAACATCTCATTTTTGTGTCCTTCTCAGTTACAAGAGGGGGTTCCCCATAGGGCCTGAAGGAACAAGTCTTTCCCAATAAATCTACCAAGTCACATAAGATTGTGTCACCCTCAGCATAAGTTAATTTTCCCTATTACATAGGCTTCCCCGCTTGACTAGCGGACTAACAAGTCCTATTACGCAACAACCAAAGAAATCTTGAAGAGAAACGTCTTGAAGAAAACTGTCTTAAAAACGTCTCGAAATATCTTGAAAAATGTCTTCAAGAAAATTGTCTTAAAAAACATCTTGAAAGGTCTTGAAAAACATCTTAAAGAACAATGTTGAAAATGTCTTGAAGAAAACACTCCCTATGATTTAACAAACGAAAAGATACTGATTTGGCGGGGGCTCTGAACTCTAACAACTCCTATTACGTAACTTCGAAAGAAATCCTGAAGTAAACAAACCCAATTACATAACAACCACCTGCATGTCTTAGAAAACATCCTCTGTTATATAACAAGCACATGTGTCTTGATGAAAATTAATAAAACGTGCGTCTTGAGGAAGAAAAGAGTAGCGGCTATGAGTCCTTTTAAAAGCAGTGAGGGGATACTACTGTTGTTAGCCTGCTTACGCATACTTTGTTTTGGCTCAGATCAAACATCTCCCTCAATATTTCCTACAGTTTTCACCCTAATATCCTTAGCCTTAGTAGCAGTAGCATCATTTGCAGTAGTAGTAGTAGAAGTATTAGTAAAACGTATTGCCTTTTAGTTGGTTCAACATAACTCTCAACATGCCCTGAAATTTTCAATGTAAGAAATTTTCCTGAAATTTTCTAAGCTATTCCTGGGTTATTGCTGATACGCCCTTTTGATAATTTATGTAGCCATATTGAGTCCCCATTTAGTTTAACATATCATCAACATTCCGTGAAAATTTCTTCTTACCCTTACCCTTAGGATTAGTAGTTGTAGCACCAGTATTAGTAGTAATAGCAGTTGTAGTAGTAATGCTAGTGTACATTTAGTACCTTTTGGTTAGTTGAATACCTCCTTAACATTTCCTGTAAGTTTTGATGGAATACCCTAAGCCGATCCTGGGATATTGCTGATACGATCTTTTGAAAACCTGCTTGCAAAAAAGCGAGTTTTTATTTAGGCTATTTCAACATTTTCCTCTATTCTCTTTTAAATTTTCAACTTAATACCATTAGCCTTGGTAATAGCAGTAGTTGTAATAATAGCATTGCTAGAAGTAGTAGGAGTAGGGACATAGTGCGTTTCTATAGTTTAACATTCTCCTCAACGCACCCTAAAATTTCAACTTAATACTACAATTACTGCTGCTACTACTTCTACTGGTGCTAAAGTTATAAGGGTGAATCTTATAGGGAATGTTGAGCTTGCTCAAAACACACTACACGGCTCCAGCCTGTAGTTAAAACATATCAGCAAAATCTCAGGAGCATCTTAGGGCATTCAGTTGAAGCTTTTAGGGCATATTGAATGCTACTGTTACTACTTTTAGTGATGCAACTAATACGGCTAATACTAGTAGTTTCATTTCAGCTGTTATTACTTTTTCTAAGTATAAGGGAATTAAGATACAATTTTTAGGAAATTTTTAGAGGATGTTTAACTAAATCAAAACACAGTGTTTGCATGCATGTTGTTAAAAGGGTGTATCAAAAATGTTTGAGGAGCAGCTTTAGTATTAAATTGACACTATAAAGGCAAATTAAGGGGGATGCTGAGCTAACCAAGAGGCATTTTGTGAATACTACTAGTTCTACTACTGCCACTCCAACTAATAACACCGCTAGTACTCTGAATACTCCTAATACTACTACTGCGGCTAGTTCTGTTGCTAAGGCTATGGGTGTTAAGGTAAAACTTCTATGGAACGTTGAATGCAGTTTTGAACTAAATCAAAACACACTGTGTACGTTCAAGGCTGTCAAAATAGTGTATTTGCGATATATCTTGAAAGATAATGGGGATTAAGTTGAAACTTTTAGGATTTGTGGATTGAGTTGGCTAATTAGTACCTGTCTATGCTCTAGACTCTAACATTTTGAGGGTTAGAATTGCTTCAGCCCCATAGAATCCTAAACATTATACAGATTGTCAACCAACTTATTTGAAATGAGGTGTGAGCTAATGAGATAAGAGGGAGCTTTCTTTGTGTGGATGGTCGTGAGCCCCTTCTTGGAACTTTGAAGTCGACGTCGGAAATACATATAGTAGCAGTGGGAAATTTTGTCCGGAAAGGTCTTATTATCCGAAAGTCGAGTGATACATAGTTTAGTTTGTTTGTTGTTGTATATGCATGTATACGGCCTGAAAAATGGCTTTAAATACAGTCATTCATTCATTCATTCATTCATATAGCTCATTTTGCCAATCCATATGAAGCATTATAAAACAACTATTATTAAAAATTTATTGCAAAATCTTGGTCTACACACAAGTAGTAAGTCAAAATCTGGATTCTAATCTTGGAAAACCGAAGAAGGTTAAAATACTCTTTTCATAACCAAGGAAAAAGACTATGTCAATTAAAGACGAAGAAAAATTAATTTTTAAAAGCTTCCTCGAATATTAGTATACTTACACTATCAATGGACATTTTTTTTGTTTGTTTTAGCAATCGTGGTTATTATGGTGACTTTTCTTTCTTTCTTTTTCCTTTTTTTTTCTCATTTTGTAATTTTTTTTTCTCATTTTGATTCCATGAGAAATAAAAACACCTAGCACGAAATAATAACTGTGTTCAATAAAGTGTAAATTCCTTTCTGGTTCTTAGAAGGCACAGAGAGCGTTAGCCCTACGCCTTTTTGTGATTTTTTCTGCTCGTTTTAAGTTTGTTTTGGTTACCTAGTGTAATTTCTGTTCGTGTTTAGTTTCATTTATTTATTGATAATGACCAATGGTAGTTTTACGCTTGAAATAATATTTGACTTTATTTCTGCTCATCTTTGGTCTTTTCTTTTCTTTCAGAAATATATTTTGTGGAAAAGTTTTTTTTTTTAATTAATCACACAATAAGTTAAACAGTATTTAATAGTTAACTGGTACCCAGGTAGAAACATTTTATTTTTATTTTGTTTAGAATTTTTTCATCCGCATGTTCCAAAAAGAAAAGACCTAGAGCCTCATGTATCCTTTAAATATTTTGTACAAGAATATGATCATATTTCTATTTGTTAAATAATTAATTCGTTGACACTAGGTCTAAATTTATATTTCAATACCAGATTCATTATAGAAACCTGAAGAAAGAGAAGCTTATAAACTTCATTTTACTACTACCACATAAAAGCAAAATGTTAATTTATATCTATATTTTAGGTACAATTGATTGTACAGATGTACGGCCGATAATAGACAGTGAGTGGGAGGAAGCCGAAAACGTATATCTGAATTCTGCAAGTGGTAAGGACTCGTCCCACTGCCACCAAGCTACCTCTTCTAGTGGTGAGACTGATGTTACAACTTTGCGTCGGAAAAAGAAACGAATGGATGAAATGCTTGTTGCAGAAGTTAAAAAATTCCGCGAACGCCGAAAGGATATTCGAACGAGCACGAAAGAAGTGCAACGCAAATCTTCACACGGAAACATTTTCTACCATACTTTAGAAACAAAGAAAGTCGTCCGAGAATCAGATTACTCTCAACGGAGTCAGTCACTGGATCGTCAAAATACTAAACAGAAACATGTGAACAGAATTTATTTGGGAAACGATGTGGAAAATCAAGCAAGTGGGGATAGATCTTACAGTAGGGATCTAGAAAAGATACCAGATTATTCTTGGACAAAAAGAGACACTTTCAAACATATTACTAAGGAGAGATTTTCTATTCCCAGGGGAATGATTATAGAAGTCAATCACGATCACAAAGTCCCAAGCTACGCGACAATTTTCAAATCACCAAAGCAACAGAAGCCCTTGGAAAATGAAAGGAATTTGGAAGGGATAGTAACACTTCCAAGAAAGTCTAAGAAAACAGGCGAAAAAGATTACATAACAAGAATTAATATCTTGAAAGATAATATTGATCCCCGTGCAACCGTCTTAAAATCAAATAGTCTGGTAGAAAATAATCAAAACGATCATTCATCTATTTTTGCAGAAAAATCTCAAGGTATTTCTTTTTTCTCATTTTATCAAGTTAATCTCATGAACACTTCAGTTAAAAGAGCTTAAATAGTATAAATCATTAAGTTACTCGTTTATACCCATCTTCATTTCTTTTTTCGCTTTCTTGTGTTTCTAGCCTGTATTGTCATATTTCTCTTTAAGTCATGGCTAAATTGTTCAAATTTATTTCTTTAATTAATTTGATTAATTTATTCCTTTAATCATTTTAATCACCTTCATTAGACTTTTTGAATTACATTGCTTTCCTTAAACTGCGAGAATCTTCTTATTCGTGTGATATTTAACAAATACTTATCTGTATTTAAAAATTAAATAAAAAACTTTTTTACAGGAAGTAAGGAGCAACACTAAAACTAAAAACGAACAGAAATTATTCCGTATATGAAAAAGGCTATAAAACGCTGAAGCTGTTAGCACTTAAAAAAAAAACTTCCTATTCTAATTAAATGGCCCCTGTGTTTCAGTAGCCGATCTTAAAAACTGGGACAAACAGTCAAACTTTTACGTAATGAGCAGGGTATTGAGTGGGGGCAACCTTCATGTGCGAAATAACTTCTGTTCGTTGGTCTTGAGTTTTAATGCTGCTCCTTACTTTCCGTTTAAAAAGCATGTTTTTTTTATTTAATATTTATTCGTTTTTCAAATAATAAAGGTAAATCTGGCTCAAACCCATGAAATATACCCCATCTCTCACGGGAAACTCCTCCGTGAAAATTTCATTTAAAGTAAAGTACACCCCCCCCCCGTCAAGACAGTTCCATCCTTGCTCAAAATCCCCCTCCCCGTAAAATTTCTTGTGGACGATTCAGGCTGAAAATTAACCTTAGCATGCTTTCATTGGAAAAGGATTTTAATCTCTAATCGTTCTCTCGATAAATCTGGAAATGCCCCCTCCCGTATAAGCTTTTTCCGGAAACCAAAACACGCCGAAAATAGCCCCCGGATAATTCCCCCGGAACATATCCAAGTGTAAAAGTGAATTGGCAAAGATAATGTAAGACATTTAGCAAGAATTTCGTATAGGCATTCTGTCAAATTCCCCCAGTGTAAAACTTTCTCTGGAATTTTCACCCTCTCCCCCCAGAAATGTTCCTCCCGCAGAAAGATTCTCCCAATGGAAATCCACCCCAAGCATAAATCCCCCCTAAAATGTATGTATAATTCCCAATAACAAATATTATACGTAAACAATGGAAAATTTCATAACTTACAGGCCTCTCCCCACGCACTTGGGGGGGGGGTCATTTGACCCCTGAAGACATGATTATTTGATCTTTCAACTATACTGAACAAATTGGATATCTCAAAATGTTGATCGGATAACTTTGGGAAATAAATGGGCATGGGAAGGGCCCAGTTCTAGGATCCTTATTTCAATACGGTCACCCCTGGAAAAGAAGCAGAAAAAAGCACGCATCCCTGATGTAGTAAAAATAGCCAAATGCCACGTTTTTGTATATAGGAGGTTGTAACTTCTACAGTATGGTTTCTCGCGTACGCTGAAACTGGTGGTGTGATTTTCATCAAGATTTCTTGAATTTTAGGTGGTGTTTCCCCCCACTTTCAAAAATTAGAGTTTCGAGATTAGACTTCGAGCTTAGAGTTTCGGTTACTGTTGAGCCGAGTCGCTCCTTTCTTAGAGTTTGTTACCACGAACTGTTTGATAAGCATTGATTTCCTGATATATTCTAAATCTTAGTGTTGGGATATGCATAAATTTTCAAAAGCAATATTGGGAGTAAAATAAGTGTACTCGAAGTTATAAAAAAAAAAAACATGAACAGTCAAAGTATACGCATAATAAAAAGTATATTTGCCACAGTTAAATATAATTCTGCTACAAGAAATATCGACGAGGAGTTATGTTTCCCCGTTAACCCCCGTTAAGTTCTGTTTTCTTAAACAGTTCTTTCTTATTGCGTTTTTTATTTTGTTTTCCTGAATATTTTCACTCTTTTTCGAAAGTGGAAAATGTACAAAACCTAGTAAAAATTTAGCTAAAACAACAAACAAAGGCAGATCAATCAGAATTGTCATTTGAAATTAATCCAAGGTCACTTGATCTTTGAAACTTTTGTTAATTAAGGATTTTGAACGTTTTGTATTGAATGCAGCATTAACCGATTACCTTTCTCTTAGTTTCCTCCAAAGGATTAGACAACCAGAATATTCTCCTGCTCATGTCCCCGCTTTAGCCTTGATTAGTTAGATTCACTGCGTAATTTTCTTGTTTTAAATTGAGCCACAGTATTTTCATATTATCATTAAAAGTGCAAAGCAGTTCGATCACTTCTGCAACATAATTACTTTTTTTATTCTTTGCCTTTTAAGGAATGTCTGATCGGTAACTAAGAATATTAAATGAAAGTCACGGTATGTTAATGCCAGAGTGTAATGAACAGATATGGTAACACCCCCTTCTCAACGCACAATTTAAGAAAGCCAAGCTGACTCAAAGAACTGCATAAAAATTGAAAACGAAAGACCAGAATTATATGAAGGAATATATTCTCCGAGATAGATAATTCAACCGTTATTGCCGATGAATGGCTAGTAACGAGCGAACCGTGTCAGTAGAAAGTGAACTCAAAAATAAAAGCATTTGTTCCATAGTGGTACTTCTGTCAACACTCCCTTCTTTACTGTTAATTAAATAATAGAAAAACTTTTTTTTGAAAAAGAGTAAAATCAAAATTTAAAACAAACAGAAATTATTCCTTATACAAAGGGGTTCTGCCCCCGCCTCAACCCTCGCTCTCTACGCTAAAGTCTTAAAGTTCTTTAAAAGTATTTCAGTCAAACTTTAACGTAAAGAGTGAGGGTTAAGGCGGGGTAGACTTCACCATATACGGAATAATTTAAGTTTTTTAAGTTGTAATATTACTCATTGCTTTTAAGTTGGAAACAAACCGTTTCTTATATTTAATTTCTGACCATGTTTAAAACCATGCCAAGAAATATCCCCTTTTCCCCCTATCGTGTAGATTTACCTGGAAACATCTGCCCGGAAAATTTCCTCCCAACAGGAAAGTCTTCCAATGAAAAATGTGCCCTGCTGAAATATCTCCCTAATAAATTTCTGAGTATTTCTCATTAACAAAAACTATATACGAATAAAATGGCAAATCTCATAAACTACAGACCTTTCCACAAGGATTATGGGAAGGGGGGGTACTTCGTCACCAATGGCATAGTTATTGGATATTTTAACTATGCTGAATTAAATGACTGTCTCAACATTTTGGCCAGATGTCATTCTTGAAAAAAAAGGCGTGGGAGGGGGGCTAGTTACCCTTTAATCTTTTTGGTCACTTAAAAAGGGACGTACAGCTTTTTATTTCCGTTCGAATATGCTCTCCTCCCATCTTTTAGGACTATTTGTTCAATACGTTCACCCAAGGGAAAAAAAACAAAAGAAGCAAAAAAAACAAATTACACGCATCAACTCAAATCCAACTCAACTCAACTTTATTAAGAGCAAATAATAATGCATATCTTTTAACACCCCCAAAAAAGGCTCAATGTCCTGTGAACGTAGGGAAAAACATTACAATCATATCTATCCAAATTCATAATTCAAGATAAGGGAAATAAGCAAGGAGAGGAAAAAGAAATCACAAAAGAGAAAAACATGAAAATGCAAATAATTGTATCAAACCTTTTTTTAAAATCCTTTACACTCAATTGAACTGGCCAACTAATATATATTACTATTGTTACTTATAAAAAAGAAGAAGAAAAATTTTACCCAAATAATTTTTCATTATTCTTTTGAAGACCCCGATGGAGTGGCAATCTCTGACATTCTTCGACAGGGAGTTCCAAACCCTGCTACATGCGTATATAGGGCTAAAATCTTGCCTCGTGGTTGGAGTTCTAACAACCAGTGAAACTTCAGAGTTACGAGTTACATGAAGATTTGCACTAACTCGGGGTTGTAACAATTTCGAAAAACAAGAGGGAAGTAGATATTTATGAATAAAAATAGCACAAGATAGGAAATCATATAAACGGAACCTAAGGAGAGATATTGTTGACGTATTATTCGTATCTGAAACTAACTGACGGGCCTTTTCATGAAGAAGAGGAAGTGGTTTTAATAGGGATGGGAAGTACTCATCCAAACAATAGAACAGTACTTTATCTACGGCTGTATGATAGAATTATAAAGAAGCTTTAAAATACATCCAGAAAAAATATACCTTAGCTAACGTATCATACCTAATTTTCTTGACATTTTTAATCGGAGAAGTTTAATATGGTTCTTAAATCAAAGATTATCATCTACAAGGACTCCTAGAAACCTAACAAACCTATTTTGTGACCTAGAAATAATGCCTTTAATACTTGGAATAATATTCAAACCAGGAAATTGCAAGCCGATTCTGGAAAAAAAAACAAAAATTGAGACTTGGAAACATTTAGAGGGAGACAATTTGCTTCAAACCACTCATAAGCTCTGTTCATCAGTATTTGAAGCTTTATTACCAAATTATTGTGATCCTTCTCGGCACAAACAAGCGTACTATCATCAACAAATGCAAATAAATCAACATTTTGTTCAATATATATTGAATTAGGAAACTCCAAATCATCTGGGTGACATAGAGTGCAACAAATGAACCTTGGAGCATCTTTTATAGCCCAATTTAAGTCATTGGCACATACAATGTAAAGCAAAGGACCAAGGATAGACCCTTGTGGAATTCCAAAGTCTACTTCGGCCTTAATATCAGACCCTGCATCAAAAGAAATAAAACGTCCATGAAGATAAGGTTGTAACCATTCTAATGCTTCTCCCCGAACACGAAAATGCGAAAATTTTGCAACAACAATACCATGGGACGAACTGTCAAAAGCTTTTCTCACATCCAAAAAAAGTGCGGCTGGCGTTTTCTTCAAGTCTAAAGCATTATTCTCAAAATAAAGAAGGCCAATACAAGCCTCTTCAGTAGAATGCTTTGGACGAAACCCAAACTGGTGCTCATGAAAAAATTTCTTCGCTGCAAAGAAATCTGCCAAACAAAAATGGAATGGTTTTTCAAAAATCTTTGAAAATATAGAAAGAAAGGAAATAGGCCGGTAATTTTAAGTATCACTCTTGGTACCACCTTTGTGGATGACGATTATACGCGCGGATCATTGTCTGAGGGAAAAATCCATTTCGATGCTAAAAGATATATCAAAAGAATTGGATTTTTATGCTGATTTTAAATATATAAGTTTCATCAAATTTAGTCTTTTTCATGAAAAGTTACGAGTCTGAGAAAATTTGCCTTATTTTGGAAAATAGGGGGTAACACCCCCTAAAAGTCATAGGATCTTAACGAAAATCACACCATCGCATTCAGCGTATCAGAGAACATATAGAAAAAATTTCAAGGTCCAATCTACAAAAATGTGGAATTTCGTATTTTTTGCCAGAAGACAAATCACGGGTGCGTGTTTATTTGTTTGTTTGTTTGTTTTTTTCGTTCTTTTTTTCCCAGGGGTCATCGTATCGACCAAGTGGTCCTAGAGTGTTGCAAGAGGGCTAATTCTAACGGAAATGAAAAGTTCTAGTGCCCTTTTTAAGTGACCAAAAAAATTGGAGGGCACCTAGGCCCCCTCCCACGCTCATTTTTTCCCAAAGTCAACGGATCAAAATTTTGAGATAGCCATTTTGTTCCGCATAGTCGAAAACCATAATTAACTATGTCTTTGGGGATGACTTACCCCCCAAAGTCTTTGGGGGACGGGCTGCAAGTTACAAACTCTGACTAATGTTTACATACAGTAATGGTTACTGGGAAGTGTACCGACGTTATCAGGGGGATTTCTTTGGTTTGGGTGTGGGGTTCAGGGGAGGGGGCTATATGGGAGGATCTTTCCTTGGAGGAATATTTCATGGGGGAAGAGAAATTCAATGAAAAGGGCGCAGGATTTTCTAGCATTATTATTAAAAAAACAAAACAATGAAAATATAAACATGAAAAAGTTTTTTCAATTGAAAGTAAGAAGAGGCATTAAAACTTAAAATGAAGCATATGAGGGGTTCTAAAAATACTTTAGCATAAAGAGTGAGGTATTTTGGAGGAGATAAATACTTCGCTCTTTATGCTAAAAATTTTTTTAAGTAATTTCAACTATTTATTCTACGGCCTTTCTGATTCAGGGGTCATTCTTAAAGAATTGGGACAAAACAAGATTTAGTATGAAGAGCGAGGTATTAACGAGGGGACCAACCCCCTCATATATATAATCAAAAATATAAGAATATAAAAATTTGTTACGTAAGTTAATTCTTAAGTTACGTATATTTTTTACTAATAAAAACGTTCGTTAAAAATTAAAAGATCTAGTTGCCCTTTTAAGTAACCGAAAAATTGGAGGGCAAATAGGCCTCCTTCCCCACCCCTTATTTCTCAAAATCGTCTGATAATAACTAGGAGAAAGCCATTTAGCCAAAAAAAGAATTAATATGCAAATTTCATTTTAATAATTTATGTACGGAGAGCCAAAATCGGACATGCATTAATTCAAAAACTTTCAGAAATTAAATAAAAAAACAAGTTTTTTGAAATGAAAGTAAGGAGCGACTTTCAAAACTTAAAACAAACAGAAATTACTCCGTATATGAAAGGGGCTTTTCCTCCTCGACACCCCGCTCCTTGCGCTAAAGTTTGATTCTTTCTCGCAACTCTACTTTTTAAAACAATAAAAAACTTTAGCGTAAAGAGCGGGGTGTCGAGGAGGAAAAGCCCCTTTCATATACGAAGTAATTTCTGTTCGTTTTAAGTTTTAATGTCGCTCCTTACTTTCATTTCAAAAAACTTGTTTTTTTTTATTCAAACTTAGAGCATACAGGAAAAAGGTCTGATATATCCGAAATAATTACAGCATAATTTTAAGAAGAAAGAGAGGTCACTATGTTATCAACTAAGTGGAGGACGACTCAGTGATACGTGTAGATATCAAAATAGAAGGCAATAAACCAAAAGAAGTCATAGCAGATAAAAAATCAATTGCCATTGATTAATAGGTTAATATTAAAATCTCCCATGAATATAATACCAAGTCCAGACTATTAACTTTTTACAATACACCCATAAGAATATAAGGGAAAGAACTAAACGATGCTTTAGGGGGGGGGGGTGATAAATCTCTGCGAATAGAATGGTTTTCTGATTAATTAATACAAAGCGACTCAAATACTCCTTTAAAATTAACAAAAAGATCCTTACGAACCGAATATATACAACTATTATCAATGTAAAAAGCAAGACCCCGTTTACACATTTTGACCTATTTAACCGTTCAATCGTATAACCTGGAAATATCTACCAATGAATTATTATTATCTTTTCAAAATGTTTCACCTAATCCGATTACATTAGGGGATGAAAGAGACCCACAAAGAAGGAATTTGAATTCATCAAAGACGAACAAAGTCCTTGAATATTAAACTGTGTCATTTAGAGCTCACCGACCCCAACTTGTTCTTCAAACAATCTACTTCTATTTTTGGTCTCATTTTCATCAACAACCCCTAAATAATCGTCTTGCTGCATAATCCCACTCTCATTCACTACCTCTTCTAAATCTAACGGTTCTTTTTTCAACAGCTCAAGACAACCTTGGAAAGAAAAACCACCAGAACAATTAGATAAACTTAATATATTATTACAAGCCAGTTCAATCAAGTGTTCACCTTTGCCTGAATACGCCATGATAGCTTGAAGATAATCGTGGATTCAGTATTAGGGATAGGTAATGCCAACAAATTTTCAAGCAAAAACAAAAGAAAGAAGACAAGAACAAAAAAAATCAATAGCATCAGTGCATAAAAATTGACAAGAACATATAATAAGGAAAGACAAATAAAATGAAACCAACCGAAAAAGAAAAACGTAAGAAAAAAGGGAATTCTTTCTACTAGACGAAAAAAAAACACAGCACATAAAAAAAACAACTAAAGAATGATAAATTAAAAGATCATACACAGTCTGCAATAGACTTAAACTTAATGAATTTCACATATTTGATGTCAGCATAAAAAGTAGAGTTTCGTTTACTATTCGGCCGAGTCGCTCCTTACCTACAGTTTGTTACCACGAACAGTTTGAAAGTCTAACTTTTTGTCATGAATGCTCTAATGCAAGAGCAATGTGAAAAAACATTTTTTATTTGTATCGCAATGCCGTACTTCAAGAATGAAAAAGCTTATTTGATTGTATTTGCTTCGAAGAATAGAATTTTTTCGTTTATTTATTTTAAAGGGCAAATGGCAAATAAAGTGTTTGTAATTTTGTCAATTGGCTATATTTTTTAACCTTAAAATGCTGTCAGGAAATTACTGATCAGCGTTTGGTGCAGAAAACGGGTGTGGAGAGGGGTGTAAGTTGACGGGGAATCATTTTTTCATGTTTACAATGTATTTTGTTAAGTAATTTCAGTAATATTTTTCTTTTATTAAATTTGGTAAGGATCGAATAATTTTTAAAATCGTACAAGAACTCAAGGCTTGTAGGGGGCTGATATTGGTTGGTTCTCCTAAAACTTCTTAAAAATCAAACAGTAAGCGGTAACAAACTGTAGTGAGCAGCGACCCGGCTCAATTGTAACCAAAACTCTAAAAAATAGAATTTTAATATAATTAGTTGCATCAAAAGAATCGTATTTTAATACAGGTTTTAAATGATTATATAAGTTTCATCAAGTTTAGTATAACCCATTAAAAGTTACGAGCCGGAGTAAATTTGCCTTATTTTAGAAAATAGGGGGACCCCTTAAAAGTGATAGAATCTTAACTAAAATCACGCCATCAGATTCGGCGTATCAGAGAACCTTACAGTAGAAGTTTCAAGCTCCTATCTACAAAAATATAGAACTTAGTATTTTTTGCCACAGGACAAAGCACGGATACAAGTTTATTGGTTTTCTTGTTTTTTTTTTGTTTTTTTTTTCAGGGGTGATCGTACCAGCCCAGTAGTCCTAGAATGTCGCGAGAGGGCTCATTCCGTTTGATATTAAAGGTTTTTGTGCCCTTCTTATTTGACCAAAAAATTGGAGGGCACTTAGGTCCCCTCTCACGCTCATTTTTTCCCAAGGTCACCGGATTAATATTCTGAGATAGTCTTATTCTAAGATAGTCATTTTATTCAGCATAATGGAAAACCCTAATAACTATGTCTTTGAGGACGACTTACTCCCCCACAGTCCCCGTGGGAAGGGCTGCAAGTTACAAACTTTGACCAGTGTTTACTTACAGTAATGGTTATTGGGAAGTGTACAGACATTTTCAGGATTTTTTGGTTGGAGGGAGTGGGTTATGTGGGGTAACTCTCCATGGGCGAAGAGAATTTCCATGAAGGGGGCGCAGGATTTTCTAGCATTTTTTCAAAAAAAAAAAAAAATAAATATGAAAAAGTTTTTTCAACTGAAAGTGAGGAGCAGCATTAAAATATAAAATGAACAGAAATTATTACGCATGTGAGGGGTTCACCTCCTCCAAAACCTTGCTCTTTACGCTAAAGTATTTTCAGTAATTTCAACTATTTATTCTATGGCCTTTGTGATTTAGGGGTCATTCTTAGAGAATTGGGACAGAATTTAAGCTTTAGTGTAAAGAGCGAGGTACCGACGAGGGGGTGAACCCCCTCATACACGCAGTGAAAAATACGAATATGGAAGTTCGTTACGTAAGTTAAGTCGTAAGTTACGTATATTTTTACTAATAAAAATGTTCGTAAAATTTTAAAACTTCTAGTTGCCTTTTTAAGTAACCAAAAATTGGAAGGTAACTAGGCCTCCTCCCCAGCTCCTTTTTTCTCAAAATTGTCCAATCAAAACTATGAGAAGTCCATTTAATATGAAAAGTTAGTTTGAATTATTCATGTGTGAAAAGGTAAAATCAAAACATGCATTAGTTCAGAAACGTTCAGAAATAAAAAAAAAAGTTTATTTAACTGAAAGTAAGGAGCGACATTAAAACTTAAAACGAACAGAAATTACTCCGTATATGAAAGGGGCTGTTCCCTCCTCTACACCCCGGTCTTTACTCTAAAGTTTTTTACTGTTTTAAAAAGTAGAGTTGAGAGAAAGAGTCAAACTTGAAAGAGTTGAAAGAGTCAAATGCGAAATTCCAAATATTTATACATACGAGCTTGAAACCTCTTCACAAGGGTTCTCTGATATGCTCAATCCGAAGGTATGATTTTACATTAAGATCACTTGGTATTTTGGGGGTCTTTTTCCCCCTTTTTTGAAAATTGGGTAGAATTTTTCAGGCTCGTAACTTTTAATTCTTATCGTTAAACTTGATGAATGTTTGTATATTTCGAATAAGCATCAAAATTTGTTCTTTTGATGTATCTATTGTTATCAAGACTCTGTTTCTTGGATTCTCGGTTACTATTTAGCCACATCGCTCCTAACTTAAGTTTTTTACCACGAACTGTTTGATAAAATTAAACTTAATCAATTGTATATATTTGGAATCAGCATAAAAAAGCCAGTTGTTGTGATGCATCTATTGCTATCAAACTTCTGTTTTTCTTAGTTTCGGTTGCTATTGAGCCGACGTTCCTTATAGTCCGTTGCTGCAAACTCTTTGAAAATGGGCAACTCGTGCTAAAGCAATATGGATTTTTATATTCATGCGTACTTTTTGTTCGTAATTTCAACAACCACTTCTTTTCGACACTGCTCAGTTCAATGCAAAAAGTAGCAGTTCTTTTTTCAGTCAGGAAGCAGGTTAACAGAGAATTCTAATTAAAACCTTAGTTTTATGGAAAATTATCGATGCCGGCAGCCTTTGAGACATTAACTGTGAGGTTCTAACAATCCCTGTCAAATTTTAAAGTCATGTCAGTCATTTATATTCAGCTTCTGGAAAAGGTAGAAGCTTAGTTGTTTGAAGTGCTACAAGAACACTTAATGTAAAGCTTTGATGATTTTAGCCAGATTTAAAAAAAAAAACTTTTACAATCGCTTTTCCGCACGTTTTGACTTCACCTTTCTCCATTTTGAAGCTCATTTGCACACCAAATCAACTAAGTTTTCTTATTTTCCATTTTTCAATACGAGCTTACAGCTGAATGCCATGAAATATATCGTATATTTTTTTTAAATAAAATGAGTATCCTCCCCTAAGTCTATTTTTGTCGTTCTCTAATCCTTTTAAGAGTAAAATGAGCATGAAATGAAAAGGTGCTTCTTCTACTCTTTTTTTGTCTCGGACTTTTTATCTTCAAAGACATGTTTCCCTTTTTCATACACAATACCAGAATAGATCTCCAACTTCAAATTAAATATTCCAGCTTTAGGTTATGAATAACAGAAAATGATGTTTTTCACGCATTGGGTAAAAAACGAAGTCTTTTGTAACATAGAAACCTTGTGAAAGATTAATGTGTGTATATATGTCACAGTATGATGACCTAACCAATCATTTGATCCAAAACATGGGTTTTTGATCAAAGGACTGTTTCTTTCGTCATATTGCAACATCAAGTATATATGTATATATAATATATATCAAGTTCGTGGAATTGGATTTCCTTTAGTCGACATGTTACCCGGGAAATTCGACAAGAAAGAGTTAATAATACTTTTCTTTGCTGTGAACAAAATATTCAAAGGGACTAGACTCTATGGTAATAATTTGTCTAACATTAAGCCTTGAATTAGTTTAAAAAAGAAAAATTCTTGAAGGATCGAACTGAGCTATACACAGTCGTACCGAAGGGACTAAAACACAAAATGATACGAGTAAAATACAGTTTCAAATAGAGCTTTTAAAGCACTGAACATTTGTTCTATAATTCAAGTTTCTTTGAGCTATTTTCTACTCAAGGCGTTTTAGTCGTAAAGCATTTTACTTGTTTTGTGTTGTAAAAACGAAATCTCAGTCAATTTTCCCAACCTGTTTATCATTTCCCTTTGCTGCTATTCTTAGTCCAGGATTTCAAGGAGACAGCCCACCTTGTTAGTCGGTAAGAAAGCCTAATCCAATTGAGTAATTACTTAAACCCCTTCCGTTCTCATACTACCCATTGTGGTTGCTCATTACGATGGGGCGTTAATCAGGTCTCAATATGACGCTTTATCTAGTACTTTACTGAATTCAGATATTGAGAAGGTTCTTCTAAATTTGTTAACTGTGGTAGAGAAAGTCAATTTTCTCTGTCAACATACTGAGGCCGATGATTATGTGTTGATTGTATTTGCCAATAACACTAACAAGGCAGACCAATAGCCCGGGTGTGAATTACACTTGCAAGAGACTATTGACAACATTCCCCTCAACGCGCCCTGAAAGTTTGACTTAATGCTCTCAGTCGTTCTTGAGGGATTGCTGATAAGCCGTTTTGATAACCTACATGTACATAGGCCTAGTGTGATTTGATTTCGTTCAACATTTCCTGAAAGTTTAACTTTATTACCCTTAGCCCTTCTTAAGATCTGGGATCATGCATGTCCCCTTTCCATATAACAATCCCTTTCCTGCAAACAATAGGCAACTTGCATAACCTATACCCCTTGCCTCAGGGAATGTAGTGGACCATGTTATCCCCCGATACATAATTATTTTACCTTTAGACTATTTGGAACAAAATAGCTATCTCAAAATTTTGATCGGATATCTTTGGGACGAGGGCAGCTAAAAAGGGCATGGGAGGGGGACCGGTTGCCCTACGTTTCCTTTTGACTCTTAAAAAACACTAGAACTTTTAATTTTCAATCGAATAAGTCCCCTCTGAAGTTTTTTTTTTACGTCTCTTCCATATGAAGTGGCGAGGGAACAAAAAAAAATATTACATTGAAGCCTTATTGGTTTTTACTATAGGCTACGCTAGTGCCTTGCCCACGGAAAAATCTGTCTATTAGTCGACTTTACGCCAATGTTTTAAAAGGATAGTTAAATACAATGTTTTTAAAAGGGCGACATTAAAATAAAAACAAGCACAAGTGTCAGGTTAAGAAAGGAATTCAGCCTAAAATAAACATAAATTTTATTTTTAGATCCATAATTAAATTAGATCCATAATTAGATCAATAATAGTGCAAAATATCCGCCAAACGAGCAATATTTCCCTGAAATTTCTGCAGTATTTGCCACCTAAATTTATAATTTCTAAAAATTGATGAAAGTACATTCTACCCTATGGAAAAACTTTGACGATGCTAAATAATAAATTCTTCGTTCACTACAACTCTCAAGTATGGTACCGTCAAAATGATTTATTGCATTTATAGATTCTGGTAAGACCCTACTGGGTCACAATTACCAACGAGTTAAGGAAAAAAGAGAGAGAGAAAAAAATCGCTAACCTTTAGATATTTAACTATTTATAAAGTCTTCTTGTCCCCCTGTTCATCTAAAAAAAAAAAAAAAAAAAAAAAAAAAAAAAAAAAAAAAAAAAAAAAAAAAAAAAAAAAAAAATCACACTGATAGTAATTTAAACACAACTGGAGAGGAAATGAATGGTCGCAGTGTCTTTGTTGTTTTAAGCATAAAGCTTGTGTTGGGTTGAAGGTATTTTTTGTTGGAACGGATATGAATTCAAATGGAGAGATGTTCTGATTTGGTACAAACACATTAGCCCTTGTTTACACTATTGAATATTCTCGTGCCTTAAGATATTTTCATTTCGTTCTCATTTAAAATACTTTCTCAGTTCCTTCAGCGAATAATGCCATTGCTCTTAGTATGAACTTGCAAGTTCTAGGTGTGAATATGGAGTGCTACCGGGAAATGTTTCCGCGAATTCTGTATCAGAATTCCCAGACTAATCAACCGAGCTAATTGACGAAACCAATGTACTGTTTTAGGACTAAATCCCTACTTCTCTCCATTGAGGGTGGCTTCTGTCGACTCAGGGATCAGAACTAATTGTTTGTGGGATAGTTCCGAGGCTGCTTCATTTATATTTCCTGTATAAACCATTTGTGGGTGGATTTTTTTGATCTTACGTACTTAGACTTAGGTCTCCCCAAGCTGACTGGCGCATAGGGCGACAAGGGTGGCTCTCCACGATGACTTCTCGAGTGCTGCCGACCAAAGATCTTATATTCACAACCTGAACAGTGTGGCCTCCTGAAATCGTCCTACTACAGCTCTTTGACGCCCACAGCTCTTGAACACGGGGACGACCCAGCACTTCTCATCTTGAGGGAGGTGACCCTTTCCCATGCGCACCATGTGACTCCAGTATACCCATCGAATACTTGTCATTTTATCTTTAGATCGACGCTGTAATAATAGACTTTCTTTTATCTTGCAATTTAGTGTGAGGAAGTTGGAAATACGAAATCCCAATAAGCTTTTGAAAAAGCATCTCAATTCTCACCGGACGAAGTGTTACAGCGTTATGGATATGAATCTCACCAAGGTTATGAGAAATTAATTTAGTTATGCCCCATTGGATATCAGCTTTTTCGGTCTGGTTTTATTGTACAAAAAGCTTTTTTTTATCTAGATGAGGTGGTTTGAACTTCCAAAAATAGTATATCTAGCTAATTATACAGAATATTCGTACCGAAACTATATAATTTGATTATTAGGTTATATACTAGAGTAAAGTAGCAAGATTAGAAACCGATGGTTAAAGACACCTAAACTTGAGTTTACAGATTACAGGTAAACTACATGTTACAGATTATAGCACCTTAGCATGACTAAAAATTTGAGTCAGCCTTAAAAAGAAAAATTACAAATGTCATCTAGTATTACTTACCTCTGTGTGAATGAGAAACTATTTAACGAACTAGGTGAGAATTTCAGAAAATGGCTAAACTTCTCCAAAAAAGAGAGGGAAAGGCGGCCGGAATGCTAAAGAACAAAATTCCAAGAGCTTTTGAAAGGGTATTTATAAAGCCTCGCAGTATCGGAGACTACTGACACTCAGCGTACATCCAAGGAATAAAAATGAACCTTCATTTTACAACGCCAATCCGATAAAATTAACGGCTACAGAGCATCGCAAAGTTGCACACCATCTTTTAGGGTGCTGGTTAAGAGAATATTTTATTTTGGGCCTCAGAAAAGTATTTTGGGCTCACATTTTCAAACTGTCCATGAGAGGTACTACAGATGCATTGAAGGAGTATCCAGATGATCAAGGATTTTACCTCTTGCCTCTTTTCATTAGGAAGAGCATATATATAGTTAAATATATTATGATTTTTGCAGTAAGGGAACTAAGAGGGTTGAAAGTTCTCCTCTTTTTGAGGAACAAATAAAAAAAACAAGTTTTTTTTTAACTGAAAGTAAGGAGCGACATTAAAACTTGAAACGAAAAGAATTTATTCCGTGTATGAAAGGGGCTGTTCCCTCCTCAACGCCCTGCTCCTTACGGTATCTCTCAATTCTACTTTATAAAGAGTAAACAAATTAAGCGTTCTTTAGAGTTTCGTTTACTATTGAGCTGGGTCGCTCCTTACTGCAGTTCGTTACCACGAAGTGTTTGATTCATTAGTTTATTTCGGAAATCTCACTTTAATTGGAAAAGAACCCGTACAAAGCGAACTCTTTTTCTGAAAGTATTGTTTTGTAAAAGTACAATTTTGACGTAATTGAGAATTGAGGGGCTGGTAGCCCTCCTAGTGCTTAAAGTTTCTTCCTGGTTAGGGACGTACGTGGGGGAGGGTTGGTTCAGTGTCTGAACCTTCCCCCCAAATCCTGAATTTTCTTGATTTTTTTGGTGCTTATTATCCAAACTTTCAATTTTTTTATCCCCCCGTCTCGATTTTTTATCATCAGCCTCCCTAATTTTTTCTTCATTTCCCTCTCCCCGCCTAAGAAATTTGTGTGTAGGTGCCTGTCCCTGGGTATGTATTAAAAACGAACAGAATTTCTAAAAGAGATCATTGTTTTCAAAGATAGAAAAAAGCGGCAGTAAAACTTAAACATTATTCCATATATGAAGGTAGCTGCTCCCCCTCCTTTAAACTCCAATCTGTACTATGAAGTCCGACTTTTGTTTTTCCAAACAGTGCCTTAAAAACGAATATTCAAACACAGGGGCAGTCGGAACGATATAAAAAATATTTGTGACAGTACCTTCTGGTGGGAAGAACTTACTGATGCGGATTTGTTTCAAACAGTTCGTGGTGACGAGCCACCGACAGACCCAGGTGTTGGGGGGGGGGGGTTCTGGCTCCCCCTTCCAAAATTTATCTCTGTTTTTTTTCTTTTTTCACTCTTTTTTCGAATAAATTTGTCAATTTTGTCAATTATTGGCACCTCTATCAAGTTGGCCCCCCCTAGGTTTTGCTCATTGACACCCTCATCACATTGGCCCCAGCAAGTTTTTTCTGTGGATCCACCCCTTTAGCGAACTCTAAGTAAGGAGTGACCCGGCTCAATAATAACCAGAACTCTAAAAAACGCAATTTTAATACAAATAGATATCAAACAGCTCGTGGTAACGAACTGTAGGAAGGAGAGACCCTGCTCAATAGTAACCGAAATTCTAAAAAAAAAAACAGAATTTTGATACCAATAGCTACATCAAAAGAATCGCATTTTAATGCTGATTTTAAACATACAAGTTTCATCAAGTTGCATCAACTTACCCATCAAAAGTTATGAGCCTGAGAAAATTTGCCTTATTTTAGAAAATAGTTTTGTATTGTTTTAAAAAGTAGATCTGTGAGAAAGAGTCAAACTTTATCGTAAAGAACGAGGCGTTGCGGAGGGGACAACCCCTCTCATATACGGAATAATTTCTGTCCGTTTTAAGTTTTAAGGTCGCTCCTTACTTGCAGTTAAAAAATTTTTTTGTTATTTAATATCAAAAGAACCGGCTTATCATTTTAATTTCAAATATATAAGTTTCATTTAAGTTTAGTCTTATTCATTAAAGACTAGGAACCTGAGAAAATTTGTCCAATTTTCAGAAAAAGGAGAAAACAACCCCTAAAAGCTATAGAATCTTAACGAAAATCATACTATCTGATTTAACGTATCAGAAAACCCTATTTTAGAGGTTTTAAGCTTATATCTGCAAAAATGTGGAATTTTGTATTTTTTGCCAGACGAAAGATCGCGGATGCGTGTTTATTTGTTTTGTTTTGTTTTTTCCAGGGGTGATCGTATCGACACAGTGGTCCTAGAATTTCGTAAGAGTGCTCATTCGAACGGAAATTTAGAGTTCTAGTGCCCTTTTTAAGTGACCAAAAAGATTGGAGGGCAACTAGACCCTCCCCCACCTTTTTTTTCCAAAATCGTCCCATCAAAATTTTGAGATCATAATCTTGAGATCAATTTGTTCATCATAGCCTAATTGAAAGGCCAATAACTATGCCTTTGGATGTAACATGGCCCCACAGCCCCAGGGAAAAGTCGTTAAGCTATAAAATTTTCCCATTGTTCACGTATAGTATTTATTATTGGGATGTATGTATACATTTTCATGTGGGGGGACGAATTTTCTTCTGGGGGTTTTTCTACTGGGAAATTTTTCATGGGGAGTGAATTTTCCAGGGTTGAACTTATCAGGGCAAATTACACACTGGCGAATTTGCAAAATTCATAAACAAAATTATTTTTATATGTCTCACTTTCTCTTTTCCGTCTCAATTTTACACCTGGAGTTGTTAAGGGTAGTTTTCAGGAGTAAAGTTTAGCCGTGGTCGAATTGTCTAGAAAGTATTTCCGTGAAGAAGGCGTGGAGATGGGGCCAGATTTCCTGGCATTGTTTAAAAAACAATAAGAAATTAAATTAGAAAAAAGAATTACACTGAAAGTAAGGAAAAACAATAAAACTTAAAACAAATTGAAATTATTATGTATATGAAGTGATTGTCCCCTCCTCAACACCTTGCTTTTTACGTTAAAGTTTGAATTTTACCCCAATCCTTTAAGAATGGCTCCTGAAACACAAGGGTCGTTTGATTAGAAAAATAAGAATCTTTTTTAAAATTACTAAAAAAAACTTTGGCTTAAAGAGCGATGTGTTGAGGAGGGGGCAATCCCTTTCATATATGTAACAATTTCTGTTCGTTTCAAGTTTCAATGTTGCTCCTTACTTTCGGTTGAAAAAACTTGTTTTTTTTATTTAATTAAACAATAGAATTGTCTGCTCGAATATTGAAAAGGGTAATGTCGGTAAATAAAATGCTTGTGGTTCAATTTATTACTCTAATAAATTCTTTCAGTAAAGCACTGTTAAATTTAAAGACCAGAATATTTAACAGGGGGCATCACTATTCAAATACGGAATGACTTCTATCCGTTACAAATTTTAATGTGCATCTTATGCACAGCTTATATACCAATATATTGGTATCTAATCTGTGCTCTTATGATTATGTTGATTTTACATTGGAATTTAATAATACAAGCTAGGCCTAATTAGTGAGAAATTGTAAAAGGGTTAATGACTGGTCTGCTAAGAATAATCCACAACTCAGTTAACATATTTACATTTTTACGGAGCTTCTGCAAATCTGTTTCACAGCAAAGCCAATGTGAAATCACCAATATAGTGAGACATTTCAGCGAAGTATTCAGATAAAATGGTTAGTTCAACAAGCATTTTTAATGATGCTTCAAGATAGGAGGAAGGATTCGTGGCCAAATCAGGTGAAGAATATATTAGACCGTGTAGGGCTAGGTAATTGCTGGAATAAGGGAAAGAGGATAGGAGAAATGGTAGGGACTGTATCTAGGTTAGTTGCTAGTAGGCTAGAATCTCAGGAAGTTCAGGTTTGGCAAGCTGAGAAGGCCGCCTCGCCGTCCCTTGGGATATATGCGGAGGTCAAGGAGAACTGGGGTGAAGAAATTTATCTAAAAATGGGATTGGCTCCGGATGATTTGAAATGGGTAATGTATGTAACGGGAAATTGTATGCCTCTTGGAGAACGTAGGAAATATTTAGGAAGAAATAGACTGAGGGATGGTCCTTACAGTTGCCCTATGTGTGGAGAGATGGATGAGTCTTTGCAACATTTTTTAGGGGATTGTAGGGAGTTGAGGGATTTGCGCTTGGAAATATTTGGTAAGGAGGTTGGGGGCAGAGATTGGATTTCAGAAATTTGAGAAGTAGGTATTACTTAACTATAAATAATAGTGGAAAGTTCGTCCGGGTAGGTATGAGGTATCGTGATGTTTTCTTAAATAATTAGTTTAATGTCTTTTCAGTCTATGTTTGTTGCTGTATTTTTTTTTCAATTGTTCTGTGTATGTCACCATGGCCCAACTGGGCTTTTCGTGTGAATAAATCCATCTATCTATCTATTTCTATCTATTAGATATAGGAATTGAAATACTTAAGACTTTTTGTTCATCTTCTTTTGAAAAGTTTAAAAAGGTTTCAACAGTTAATTGATTTTTAATTTGTTCTCAATAGTAAATATCTAGCCAAACTGTTTCCTTTTTTGGAAACTTTTGAAAAATATGGCAGTGAAGGTCATTATTACTGGCTAACGATAATTTGAATATGCATTTCTCTCTTTTGCGTGCGATAACCTTTAGTTAGCACAAACCGCCACAATAGTAAGATAAAAGACCTTACTGAATTGTTAACTACAAAAGAAGTCTTAGAACGAGTTTTTTTAATAGCGAAGTAACGAAACACAAGAATTGTGTCTTTATAGACACAATTCTTGTGCCTATAGACGAAACATAAAAAATGTTGGATTTTAGTCAATTCATTGGAGCACAAATTTCGTGTTTCATTTTTTATTAGGTAGGATGATTGTTTATACCTTAAAATCTTCTTAGAAAACCATGACTATTCTATATCCTTGCTTCTACTCGATTCAAAGAAAGATGACCTGTTTTAGATAGAGTAGGTGTTTTCGAAGACCACAATGCCTTTCCATGACGTATAAATAACAGTTCAATAGGGAACATCCTTTTATTAGACAGTAAATCACAACAAAATACTCTGGATATTCTGTCATATACAGTTGCCATCATCACAAGATAAACTCTTAGACAGAGGTAATAGTGTTTCTCGCACCAAGGGCTTTTATTAATCCGCAGCAGTCTCCTTTCGAATCAAGCATCCTCCCGGGCGTAAGGGCAGGGCTTCCACTTCGAAATTGTCAAAAACATATTATCATAGCCAAAAAACATGAGAACGTTGAAACTTGAAAAACATGAGATTTTGCATGAGAATTTTCTTTTGTTTGTATTTTGAATTCATTGTTCAAACGAAACCCAAATTCGGCAGCAGATCACTATATCACTCATTTCTATTTAAACTCAACTTTCAACTAATAGGGACGTATTCTGCACTCCTATTAGTGTCTGGTTTTTACTCATTGGGGTTTGGTGCTGGTTTGGTGTTGCACCTACAGGGGAGATTCTTGGTCTCATCTATTTACCACATCCCGCTTACTTCTTACTAGAACCTGACTCCCGAACAAGTTTTGGGGAGTCTAAAATGATGAGGAAAAACTAGCCACTAATGAGCCCGAAAATGGGTTAAAGAAGTCACCAGCGAATAAAAAAAAAACATATATAGGGAAAAAACAGCTTTTTTGTCTTACATACCAGTTGTATAATACCACCAATACAACTTGTAATGGCGGTAAAAATGTCAGTAATAGAGAGACAGAACAAAGTAGAATCGAAAATATGTTTTAGATTCTTAAGTCCGGTCTTCACCTCCCGGAACTTCCGGAGTTTGGGCTTCCAGATTATTCTTTGACGTTTTCTTCCTGTCATCTGGAATACGAACCGGTGCGGAAGTATATCAAAATAATCCGGAAAAACGGGACTTTTGAACTTTCAGGTTTCCGGAATTTTGGAGAATTCTGGAAAAAGATGAGGGGGGAGGCTCTACCCCCCGATCACCCGTTCCAAATTTATTATACCTCAATATTTCGGATTCCCCCTTCTTCCCCTCCCCCACGACTATCGGACCGAGTAAAATTTTATTTACAAGTCAGTTTGATCGGGTTCTTGATGCATCGATCCCTCAATTCTATCCATTTTTCGCGATTTCCGGTCTCCCCGAAACAGAACAAAATAACACACTTAGAAAAGTAAAATAATACACTCTTAATACACTTTAAAAAAGATTTTTCCCTTTGAAACAGATTTGGTATGGCTGGCTTTGGCCCACATCTTAAAAGCCATCCTCCTATACTGTGAAGCCGATTTTACCGGCACTCGAAATCGTTATTTTGATATAGACTAGGCTATATACCGAATATCTATAAGATCCGTGAGAATGGTGTATTCAAATTTGTACTATAGAATTCTTGAACTGGCAACAGGTTAAGAACTGGTTTCAAGTTATTTTGGTAAAGAAACAGATAATAGAAGTATAAAAGCCGCCTACCCCCTAGGAGAGGTCAGTGGCCTACTTCTTGGGTTGCACACGTGCAGGGATGTATAACTGTCCAGTTCCAGTAAACTTGGTACTTACCCTTAAAAAAATCCTTTCGCGTAAGGTAAAGAACGTCCTTATTGTACACAAATTATCCAGTGAACCTGATCTGGTCAGATCAGATGAAGTTATAAACTGAGAATCAAATCAACCCTGTTTTGAGCACAACAATGGTGAGTCACGGGACAAGCTGCCGACAAATTCATTAATTAAGGTTCGCGGAAATGAAATTCCCTACGGACAATTAAGACATATTTTGCAGTTTGCCAGAAAATTAAAAAAGATCATAAACGTCAAGTTGGAAAGAGCTCAAATCAACAGAAATCGGGAGATTATATCGAATGAAGGTAAATATGAGAAAAAACCCCTGAATATGTCTAAAAACATGAGAAAACCTTTAAAAACATGAGAAAAACTTGAGAACAGGAGACAAATTTTTTTTTCGCATGAGAAATCTTCCGAAAACATGAGAAGTGGAAGCCCTGCGTAAGGGTATTACTAGACTACAAAATAGATTTCTGTCGATATGGTTCATCCTGTATACGAGGTAGTATAAGCTTCCGTCAAGCCCTTTGTTTTTACGCAAAATATAGCTGGAGCTTAACTGGAAAGATTTTAGAGGGTACAAAACTGGTAGCTTTTGTTACGGTTCGTTCTTACCAATTACTTGATATTTTCATGGCCTTCTCCGAGGGCTTGCTTATATTCACAGTTGTGTACACCTTAGAACATGGTTCATGCGTGGTGGAAGTGTGTCACACATGAGGTGAGAAGGTACAACTTAGTGGAAGAAACCTACATGTGACTCGAGATTTGCCGAGTGTGGCAGAACAAGTGGCGATCTGGGATGTACAAAGGTTGATGAGGAGTAAAAGTCCTTCGTATTTCAAGAAAAAAAATACAGTTATTCAAATTAAGAAAAATCCAAGGAGTTAACCATTTTTGGTCATTTGCTATACATATTAGGAGCGCTACTTGTTTCTATGCACATGGCTCCGCTCTTGCAACCGCGTCGTCTTTCTGTCTTACACGAAAAACTTCAGCAAGGCTAATTCTGGCGACAATGCTATTGAAATAGAGTCTATTGTCAATGGATGGCAAATCTTTACTTATCAAAATAGCCAAACAGAGAAAACAACCACACCCCTTGCCACGTATTACTACTACACTGGATAAAGAAGAAAATTGTAGATAAATCTCAGAGTGTAGGTCACTAAATTAACAGCATACGGTACGTCCGTTGTTAAAAGTCTGCTGGTTGTGCTGAGATAAGATCCTATTTTATATTCAAGTCCCAAAGCTTAAGCAGATAGGTTTATGTAGGCATATTTCTTCTCATCAACTAGGATAGTAGGCTGAGATGGGTGATACTACATTCACCCTCTTCATTCACTTTCTTCTCCTGTAGCTGTCATGCAGGAAACCTATGTAGCCTCAAACTTTTTAAACCTTGAATAATTTGGTGGTAAAACATACCTAGAAATTACTTGTTTTCTGTCAGTTTTTTTTAGTCCATTGGGCTGCAAAGCAGCAGAGATGCTGGTAGATTTCTAGACAAATATAGAATGAAAAACTGTAAATATCATTAGCTGGTAAACATTCAATTTTTCTGTTACTTTGGTAGCTGAAGGATAAACTTACCCTTCGTTCAAGTTTGTAACGCTAACCCCAAATATGCTAATTATCACACCTGACTCAAGTGCAATGACTCGGTGATCCCATTGTATTCAGCAATTCTCCTTATTTTTCCTAAATTTCTAAACAACTAAGTATCTAGTGATATGCCGCTAGTCTCATGCCGCTCATGCGCGATCAAAGTAATGTGCAGCTAGGGTTTTACATCTCTCCGTTACGAGGCTATAAATGTCAGTTGAATCTTCTTTTGAAGGAGCAAACGCTGTAGCTTTTAGGGAAGAAATACTCAGGAAAATCGTTCAAGATCAAGTGCTACACAAAGCGAAGCTGCTCCTCATATGCTTTGTTCACGGCGCGTCAATCTTTAGATAATTGGACAAAGATTTTGCTTTCGTGTCTATCTTGTCGGTTGGACAATGGAAAGGCACAATGCAAAAAGGCGCTACAGAAGGAGGCGAATTAGTGTACATGTAGAAAACAGCTATTAATGCTATGTAAAACTTCTCACAAATAGATTGGACTGAGCCGTGGGTAGCGACCAAACCTGTCCTATTCTGGATCTTTTGAAGTGATGTAAAAAATGTTTAGGAGCACCAGAACATAGGAGGAAGACATATTTGGCGATGGATCTGATGCAAGACTTTTGAAGTGGGATTATTGAGGTGGATGATAGGTGGCTGTTGCAGTGAAAGTAATCCCCAGTGCTCTTACGCAGGAGGATCTTAACTTATTTAGGTGATTTTTCAACGAGAGATCTGTTGGAAAATGGGTTCCCGGGAGACGAAGTTCGTGGGCAAGCTGTATAGCTTAATTCTCTATGATGAAGTTTGGGTGGACATGAGACAATTCTGATTGGGAGATCAGCAGCTTCTTTGTATTAAATGCTTTGAAATTGACCATTCATGCACCGGACAGCTTTTCAATTTTCAAACGATATATGTTGGTGTAGCGTCTTCCTGTTTTGTGAAGGCTTTGTATGTCCTCCTGTTGACGGCAAAGTAATTTAGAGGGTTGGCAAGATTGTCTCCTGTGCTATTTCTGAAAATAAGGACAAGCGTAGGTCCTTGGATATTACCCTGAAGAACACCTGCCTTTATTGGATTTTCGTAGAAAGTCAACCGATCAAGAGCAACCCACAGTTAACGATCAAAAAGAAAGTTCTCAATTACTTTTAAGACACATCTGTGGACACAGATGGCCCAAATTACATTTCTATATTTCGAATTTTACGTTGGACATTTTCCCAAATTTTGGTTTGTGTTTCCAAGGAACATATGAAACTAGCCTTATCTCAAGTGATGTTTATTATGAAAACATTTATTCATGGCAAGCTTTATTTCATTTAAAATGATATTTAAATAGATAAATTTACATACTTTGCCTTATCTAAGGCGCCTGTTTATTTTCATAACTGTTTTATTTCCACAACTGTTGTAATTAAATACGAACTAAGAGAGAGAGGAGAGAGAGAAGAGAGAGAGAGAGAGAGAGAGAGAGAGAATTAAATACAAGAAGATAGAAAATACAGTTCAAAATTGAATCACAATACACTTATTCCCCCTCGAAAGGCTCCATGGCCAGGAATACAAGGGGGATACAGGAAGTGAGACCTCCTCCCTTCCCTCCTTTAATGGCTTTGAGGGGATCCCTTAGCAATTTTCTCAAATCGTGTCTCTCTCTCTCTCTCTCTCTCTCTCTCTCTCTCTCTCTCTCTCTCTCTCTCTTCTCTCTCTCTTTCTCTCTCTCTCTTCTCTCTCTCTTCTCTCTCTCTCTCTCTCTCTCTCTTTCTTTCTCTCTTCTCTTCTCTCTCTCTCTCTCTCTCTCTCTCTCTCTCTCCTCTCTCTCCTCTCTCTCTCTCTCTCTCTCTCTCTCTCTCTCTCTCTCTCTCTACTCTCTCTCTCTCTCTCTCCTCACTCTCTCTCTCTCTCTCTCTCTCTTCAACCCTTTAACCTATTTAACCCATTTTAACCCTTTTTGCCCATTTTGACTCTTTGACCATGGAAACTTTTTTGTAATTAAAATTTTTATAACGATTTGCTATTTATCTTTCTGTAACTCGAAAACGAAATGTTTACGTTCCAACTTTGAAAAAGAAAAGAATAAATTCTTCTACCTTCAAGTAAACTTTACTTGAAAATTTTCAAGTATTTCATACTATGTAGCAAATTTTTCTTGGAACTCTAGAATGCTAGACGTTTATTTCAGCTTTTTCAAAGCCTTTTCAAGAGCTTTAAAGCATTTTCTTTATTTAATATTTTTTTTTTCTTCCTTTCTTTGCAAATGTCCTTCCTTCGTCTATGAATGTCTTAACAATAGAGGAACTCCCTCTTGAATGGGATAAAAATCTTGCATGTCAGGAGTGTGGATTTGGCTATATCAAAACGCTGCTGATTGTGAAGGACTTTAGGAGAGGAATAGTTCACACGATTAAGGACAGTAATGTTTTGATCAGGAAAATCGGGAACTTCTTTACTGTTGTCGTTTGCGATTTGAGAATTTGGCCGGTCTCTTAGCAAGAACTTCTGTCTTATTCTTTGCATCCTACACAAAAGTCCCGTGGCTGATTTTTAGCGAAAGAATTTAAGTTCCCTGAGAAAATGATAAGGCATCTTTGATAATTCTCCTGCGGTTCTTTACGAAAGCATTTTGAAGCTTAGTAACAACTTCTTCCCTGTTCTAACCCCAGGATTTCCAAATCGCAAAACTGCGACTCTACATGCTTTGATGAAATCAAGTCTGCTTTTTCATTATTTGGGAGCAGCTACTGGTTGTGTGCCTTTTGTTTTGCTCACATTGTCTTTTTGCAGCGGTCGCTGAACCAAGAAAGACGCTTTATTGGGCGGTTAGCCCACAAAGGTTGAGAGAATTCAAAGTTCACTGTATTCTTCGGATGGAGAATGAAGCCGAAGCACCTTGTGTCCATTCTGAGTTTTGAAGGTGGTTTGGAGTGGTATATTTTCACGACACCTACAGGCGAGCTTTAAGGAAAGGTCAAAGAAGTTATGCAAGCTAAAGGAAAAAACTGACGAAAAATTTGTCGTTGAAAAGATTCTGTTTAGTTATAATTCTCATAAAGAATTATAGCTATTAAATAATCTACTTTTTCAATTTGTCCAAGCTAGCTGTTCTTTATTACTTGGACAATAAAAGCGTTTGCTTGGAAAAAATTCTCGTCCTTCCCCACTAAATTCCCCCTTAAATGAAACAACCTCATATAACTGAGGAGAAAGTGATCGCATATTTATTTCCTTGTACGTATTGCAGTTTTGAATCGTCCCTTTGACTTAAGTTATATTCCTTGCCATAATTTTAAGTCCCAGTATTTAATCGTCGGTCAAAAGATCTGAAAATATTTATGTAAAAATGGTCCATGTCTATTACTGAATTTTTATTGAAATTTGCTATTAATGAATTTTTGTTATTGCTACTTTTAAATACATGTCTGGGTGTTCCAAGAATGATTACATTCTTGTAATCTTACTGTTCTTCCTGGACTTGGCAGGTTCTAGATTAGTAAAGGGAAATGATTGTACGATTTTATTTATTGTTGGAAAATATTTAAGCACTTGCTTTAAGTAATGGATGCCTAAATGCTAATTGGATTTTTTTTTATTAGATACAAAACATTGAAAAGAACTATCCTTCTTATGTGTTCCCTAGTCATGTTTT